>NC_047129.1:6820553-7018053 GCF_009829125.3 Periophthalmus magnuspinnatus | reverse complement strand
TCACCACGTTGCTTTGGTCAATTACGCATTGCAGTTGTCTTGGTGTAACAGGTATTCTGCAAGTAACCCGCTCAAAGTATGCGCTGAACCCGCCCTGCAGTTAGTGTAAATCTCACGTAACAGTCAGATTAGAGCGCTAATGCATTCCTTAATACTACCCTAGACCCAACACAACAGTCCGGATTACCCTGTTTGTTTTTAATTGCAAAATAATTAAGATGGCTGGCTAAGATATTTCCTCACATTCACTTGTTTAATTACTGCTGTTACAGAGGACCACCAAGCAGAAAACATCAACATAACAACTGAAGAGGAAGAAATGGATGACGGTGAAGACATACCAGACTTCAGCGCTCTCAAACTGACAGAAAACGCACACCTTTTTATGGACCATTTGAACGGTACAGCCTGTTCAATGGGCCTCAGTGCAATTATATATGTGCAGAAGTGTTTGTGAATATATTAAACCTACAATTTCATTATCCAGACGATGAGATACCGCCAATAAAACACGGTAATGCCACCACGGACCGACGGAGCACTTTCCAACCTCATTTAGCCCCTGTGGTGACACCGAGACAGGTACAGCACATTTCTTTGTTCAATATGCATTCTAAGGTAAATGCATCATATGTAAATGTCTTTGACCTTAATATTGTGCTTCATGGAGTTAAGGCTAATTTACAATTTCTGATTCTGATAATTGAGAGTCAAACCTGTACTCACTATTCACATTACATACTTACTTCTGTCAGTTCCACACCCTTGATTAATCATAGGGCATCCCTTTAGTCAACCAAGATTTTCTTTGTATGCAAGATTTTCCACATAAATCTTCACCATGTACATTAGGCTGTTTACAGGTAGGACTATGAACCTATAGCTCTGAAGAAGCTTCTTGAGTGATGCCGCCCATAGGAATTTCTTTCCTATTACATTGAATCTAGCATTAAAAGCTGAATCTCCAAAAGTTGTCTTGACCTTGCTGCAAAGTACCATATTACCATAATCATTATAATTTCAGGTTTGAGTCCAGGTGACTGCTTAAATCCAGGTGCGTTTAAAATATTCTGTACCAAGGATCTCTGAGTGCATCAATATTTGATCTTTTTGCACTTTGTCCATTGAAAAAAACATTTTATGTTCAAACTGTCTATCACTCCTTTTACACTTCTGTTTGAAGAGAAGACATTCAATTCGCCAACTACATCAAAACTAAAATGATGCTGGCTATGCGAAAATGTCGTGACATGAACAGGCTATCTTGGTGCTGCTGACTAACCCCCAAAACAGCATTACTCAGCTGTTTCTGGCTAAAAATCAATTTTAAGATGGTTCCTTATAGATAGTATTAAGCATAAATTCATGTTAAAACTTCCACAAAAGCACGTTCTAGGCTGTCTGGCTCTTTTATTACTTTTATTATTTTACATTCAGGGTGCTTTCTATGTAGCTTTGTGCTTTGATGTGCAGTAAAACAATGCATACTGGATGTTTAATGCTCCTTCAAAGTGTGTTTAAAATGAGCAGAAGTCTTGAAAATAACCAGTTTTATCACTCCTTATGAATGTCAGACCAAAGCTAATAACGTGAATAAAACTATTGGTAATTAAAGGGACAAGGTTTGTACTATTAAGGCATTCTGCCATTTGGGTGTTTTTTATTTATAATTTGTTAAAAAAGAATGCATGAGTTACAGGGAATACCTGGCTTAAATGGGACTTTGTAATTCCCTGAACAAAAAAGTTCATTACTCACTGGAGCTTAGCAAACATGGAAACTACTGTTTCCTCCAATCATCTTGTAAAATGTTAGGTTAGTCTTTTTCATGTATTGAGCAAAAGCCCCTTGTACCAAATAATATAAAAAATTGAGAAAATGTGAGCTTTTCAGCTGGATTCGTTTGGTCTCCAGAGAACCGTGTGTCGGCAAACATTTGGAAAGCTCTCCACAGCAGGTGCAAGCTTTTAAGTCGCCTCTAAATTAGTAAGAGCCAAATACTGGGATGAGATTTGTGCAAAAACAGGCCAGAGAGAGTTTTACATGTTTTGTGTGAATTTGCACTTGTATTCTTTTTCACCAAATCTCACTTGTTTTCATGCAGATGTTTTTAATTCGGTTTCACGACAATTAATCATCCAACCCTGTAACCTGTTTCCTCTTCTTCAGTAATTGTAAAAATTTTAATTCTTTTTGTCATTATTTGCACAAGTTGAACATCAGAATTGCATAGATGTGACTGAGTGCACCACCACTATGATTCAACCTGATCTACATGGTTTCGGAATATTGATAAGCCTACACAAACACAGGAAGAACATGCAAACTTCACACAAAAAGCCACATTCGGTCAGGGAATCAAACCCAGGAATCAGGACCTTCTTACTGTGAGACAGGAGTATAAACCTTGTGTGGACCCCATTATATCCTTAAGCCTCTCCTAGTCTTCTATGGTCCTGTCTGGTATATTAAAAAAAACAACTGTATTTTGGTATAATTCTGTAATTCTGTAATCTGGACTTTTTCACTGACCGTCCTGTCTCAGTCTTGGCCATGATGCTTTTTTTTTTTGCCATGATTGATTTGTCAACCGCAGATGTGTTTTTTCTCTCATCATAAAATCGTCATAAAAAAAATCACAAATCATTTTTTCAGAGCTCACTAAAGTCTTTACACCGTAGAGTATATAATGTGCCTTTCCTCCTATAGGCCTCTGATACAGGAGGCATTAACATTGTGCTGCGACAAGTTAACTTTATGCGTCAGCACTTTGCTTTGCAGTCTGGTATAATGCATGTAAAAACAGGTGAGAGCAAAGTAGAGCCCTGTCATGACGCTCCTGTTATTTCTGCTGTGCATTGCAGGTTAAAATGGTCCTTGAAAAGCTCTATGAGAACAAGAAGATCAGCAGCGCCACTCACAATATTTATGCGTACAGGTCAGTAAAAGAAAGACATACATAGAAATACATTGTCTGGATTTCATAGCAGGTTTTTATAATCTCTAAATGACTGTCAAGCTAGTGTTTTGGTTTTAGTTTTAATAGATAATTATTCAGATTCACTTTTATTTATCCCTCCAGGAGCAATTCATTTGAGCAGCATCAGACAATAAAAACGTTTAACACTACAATCACACAATAAACATTGTGGAGCTCATTCATAAATATGTCGTACAATAAAACATAAGTTATAATCTTACATTAGAAAGCACAGACCAGCAATTAAATATTACCAGACCAGCAATTAAATATTACTGTCCGTAAACAAAGCAGCATTAAAGGAGGCCTTTTATGCAAAATCTATTTTTATGAGCTTAACCACGTTATAATGGTCTGCTCTCATCATTAGCTCATTTGTAGTTGTACTTTCATTGATTTATGCATGTGAGTCTAGTCCTGTATCGCTCTTTCATTTGAGGTTTGAGTTGTCAGAAAATGTCTGCTTTTGCATATGCAATTACTTAACTACTAACTTCAGGTTCATTAATGTACAGCGATGTATTAAAAGTAAAATCATGTAAATTGAAATCTGCGTGTGCTACCACCAAATGCAACTGAAGAGGCTGTGATTCAGTTCTTCAGTTTTGACCAGGAAGTTAATGGACCTGACCCAGTGGTGAAGCAGTGACAATGACTTGGCTCTGGCTCATCACTGTTGACCAAACATTTTTACTTCTTTTTTCATGTGGTTTCTGCAAGTATATAAAAAGAGTCCAACAATGAATCATATATATTCATTACAGGAATAACATATATTGAACACCATCAATTTCAATATACAGTACAACAACTCAAAAGACACACTAATTGATGCAATTATTTTCAATATCATTTTGGGTTAGGAGGGAAAGACAAAATGGTCACTTTCTCTCTCCACTCCACCAAATTTTCAGTATTCTTCATTTTTCAAAATTTAGAGTGTACGTTATTTATGTTTACAAATAGATGCATAATTATTAACTCTCTAATCCAATATATAGCCAACTTGTTTTCAACAATATGTTAAAAATAAATGGATACAAATATGATGTGAGCTTCGGTCCCCACTTCTCTCTCCACAGAAAACAGCTCAGTGGAGAGCTGCTTTTAGAAAAAAGTTAACTCATTATGTAACACGAGTCTTGGCCTGACTCTAAAGTCTTGCCAAAATGTTTTGTAAAGTGTATTTTTATCTGTTTGCTATTGAATATTGCTATTGACGAGAGACTTTAACAACTTGACTGTAAAGACACTACACCAGTTCACTAGTGGGAGCAGAAATCAAATTGCTCTGCCAACTGTGTTACTGTTTTGTAATGTAATAATAATGTACCTTCCATTGCCTTTTTAATAAAGTGCAGCAGCAAGACCACACAGTTGGTGTATTTTTAACCATTTCCTCTTTGGCGGTGGCACAGCACATATGTGCCTCCTAGTGTGCAGTCATTTGAATATGCTCAATTTATTCCTGGCTAGGAGCTAAAGACCACTGGCTTGTACCCCTGTGACAAAATCAAGGGAAGGTGCAAAATAAAGCGTTGTATTGTTGGTCAAAGTATGCTGCCAAAATATATTCCTCTTTGTATGTTAATGTTCACTGTTATGCCTTAAATGAAAAACATTTTGTTATGTAATGCAAAAATCTAGTAAATGCCACAAAAAAGGATCATTAAGTGTGTGGACTTTGTGCCACACCTTATTACATTTACATGTAAACGCACTTTTAACCAACATAAAACTGTAAGTTGGAAATGAATCCATGTAAGCTAGGCGAAAGATCATCCGTCGGTATTATGCAAAGGGAAAGGGGTACATACAGTCAAGGAAACCTAGTTGTTATTACACACACACTTGTGGTGGTGTGTTCAAAAAGAATATCTATTACTTCAACAAATACACTCAAGACAGACCTTCACATTGTACCTTAGAGATTTTAATAGTAGCTTTCTGAAAGCTGCAGCTCTGACAGAGATGAACATTAAGTAAAGATTTAACCCATTCTTTCTTGTGTAAAAGCCAGATCTCTGCAATGAAAGGTCACCAAAGCAGTGGAGGGGCCTAAAGCTGCATGCAGCCCTGTGTCTGTGGATGTCGGGTGTCTGTTTGTCGTTGTTGTGTTTGGGTCCAGGTCTAATGAGGTTGAGCCGCTGATGCACAGCTAGGGCAGTCATTACTCACAGCAAGACGTTGACATTTAAACCACTTTAAAAATCTTCAAGAGGCTGCTGCCATAGTCACCCCAAATGTCTCCCACCTCCAAAGCAGCATACATGTAGTGTAAAGCTTAAAATGTGTGTAAATTAAGTATTTTAGTGAAAAAAAAGCCTCTTGCTTTCAAAGTGTAGAATGGAATAACATCATGAAGACGTATATTACAAAAGATTAGAAAGAACAATCCATCCATCCATCCATTTTCTTCCGCTTATCCGGGGCCGGGTCGCGGGGGCAGCAGTCTAAGCAGGGACTCCCAGACTTCCCTCACCCCTGACACGTCCTCCAGCTCCTCCGGTGGGACCCCAAGGCGTTCCCAGGCCAGCCGAGAGACATAGTCCCTCCAGCGTGTCCTGGGTCTTCCCCGGGGCCTCCTCCCGGTGGGACATGCCCAGAACACCTCCCTAGGGAGGCGTCCAGGAGGCATCCTGAGCAGATGCCCGAGCCACCTCAGCTGGTTCCTCTCAACGTGTAGGAGCAGCGGCTCTACTCCGAGCTCCTCCCGTGTGACCGAGCTCCTCACCCTATCCCTAAGGGTGCGCCCGGCCACTCTGCGGAGGAAGCCCATTTCAGCCGCTTGTATCCGCGATCTTGTCCTTTCGGTCATTACCCAAAGCTCATGACCATAGGTGAGGGTAGGAACGTAGATTGACCGGTAAATTCTTTACCACAACGGACCGATACAGCGACCGCATCACTGCAGACGCTGCACCGATCCGCCTGTCAATCTCACGCTCCATCCTTCCCTCACTCGTGAACAAGACCCCGAGATACTTGAACTCCTCCACTTGGGGCAGAGACTCACCACCCACCCGGAGAGAGCAAACCACCTTTTTCCGGTCGAGAACCATGGCCTCGGATTTGGAGGAGCTGATTCTCATCCCAGCCGCTTCACACTCGGCTGCAAACCGCCCCAGTGCCTGCTGCAGGTCCTGGCTCGAAGAAGCCATCAGGACAACATCATCTGCAAACAGCAGAGATGAAATCCTGTGGTTCCCAAACCAGGCCCCCTCCGGCCCCTGGCTGCGCCTAGAAATTCTGTCCATAAATATAATGAACAGAAACCGGTGACAAAGGGCAGCCCTGGCGGAGTCCAACATGCACTGGGAACAGGTCTGACTTACTGCCGGCAATGCGAACACAGCTCCTGCTCCGGTCATACAGGGACCGGACAGCCCTTAGCAAAGAGCCCCGGACCCCATACTCCCAGAGCACCCCCCAAAGGACACCACGAGGGACACGGTCGAATGCCTTCTCCAGATCCACAAAACACATGTGGACTGGTTGGGCATACTCCCATGAGCCCTCGAGGACCCGATGGAGAGTATAGAGCTGGTCCAGTGTTCCACGACCAGGACGAAAACCACACTGCTCCTCCTGAATCCGAGGTTCGACTATCGGTCGGATTCTCCTCTCCAGCACCCTGGAATAGACCTTACCGGGAAGGCTGAGGAGTGTGATTTGAACGAACAATCCACAAATGTTATATATATATATATAATACTACTATACAATATATCATTTTCCCTGCCCCCACAACTACAAACCCATAGTGCACGATGTCATCTGAAATACAGTATATCACTTTGAAACTTGGGTACAGTCAGGTCATATGATCCCATCTCATTACACATTATCTTAATGTTGTGACAAAGGACTACAGATGGAAATTAGCATTTTGCTAAATCTGGTGCAGCCATCTTTTTAATGCATCTGCACACTGTCCTTCAAATAAATAAATAAAATTAAAAAAAATTGTTATTTAATCAATAACCTCTCTAGCAGTGGTGCTCAAAAGTTGCACATTAGAATAAACAATTTTCTAAAAACAAATTGCCTCTAAACATGTCTATACTCCATCTTGACCGAGACTAAACCAAGTCTATACCAAACAGAAAACAGAAATAAATATGATTTCAGAACTTTTGAGAAGGTTGGCAGCTTGTCTTGTCTTTAGGTAATTGAAATGATACATTTTTATGTATCTCTTAACAGAATATACTGCGAGGGCAAGAACAGCTTCCTGCAAGACTGTGAAGATGATGGAGAGACAGCAGCAGGAGGCAGATTGCTCCATTTATTACAGGTTATCTCTTCAGTACACTGTACATTCGTACGTACATACATACATACACACATACATACACACGTACATACATACACACATACACACATACACACATACTACACAGTAACATATCCAACAGTCTGCAGAACATGTTCTTGTTCCACTAACATTACATTGTAATCCTCCTGTTCTGCATTGATGAGTATATATAACACTAGCGAACTAAAAGGTATATATTTGTCTCCATCGAGATACTTTGGAGTGTCCACAGTATAGCATTAAACTTCTATAGCTTACATTTATTTAATTACAGGCATAATTGCTAAAAATACCTTGGTGAACCTTCCACCAGAAAAGTTACATCACCAGTAAAAGGACAGATTTTTCTCATAGAGAGTTGTCTGTATGAACAGTTTATTATGCCTAGATCAGGCTAAGAACAAAATAAACTATCACTGTTATCCTGGGTCTTTTCATTAATTTGCATTACTTTGTACTAGCTTGTTTGTGGTAGTGTTGTTACGATGTTAAACTTTCCAAATCTATTTCAATACCAATACTCCATACCAGTTTCGTTACCACAATGATAATGAGGTTAAGGTATAGGTTAAGGTACACTTTATTGTTCCCATAGGGAAATTTCTTCTCTGCATTTGACCTATCCTTCAGTGCTGCTGGGGCATCTCCTTAGGAGCAGTGAGCAATTTGGACAACCAGCTCCATGATCTTGTTGCTAGGCTTGGTCAGCTGGAGGATTTGTTCTATTGTGCATGTGCATGGGGAAACCAGAGTGCCCGGAGAAAACCCACCCATACACAGAAAGAACATGCAAACTCCACACAGAAAGGAAAGGATGACCAAGAGTTCTTGCTGTGAAGCATGAGTGCAAGCCACTGTGCCCTCTGTGCTTAATAAAACATGTATTTAGACAATAGAATGTCATTTTCAAAATTAAATAAAAATACTTTCTTTTATGTTACCATGTAGAGTAGAGGTCGTCCAGGTAGGTTCTATAGTGGTCAATGGGTATATACTAGTCCATGTGGTCTCATATAGCTCAATATCATTCCAAAGCTATTCAAGAGAGGTTAATTTCTGTCTTGTGAATATTTATGTATTATCTTTATTTATACAGGGGGACCCAGTGAGAGCACTTGGGCTCTCTTTTTCATGGCCTTCTTCTTAGTATCAATACCTGCTCAAATGAATATTTAGAGATTTTAGTTTAAGTATCAATTAGTGTCTGATTTTCAATGTTTTTGAGAACCCCAATTTGTAGTCCGTGTAGTTGGCATATCATGACTGTACAATATGACAGTATACAACGACCTATCAGAGGTCACAACCCATACATAAAACTCAACATATTTCTATAAATCACTATTTTTTCTCCCAAAAGATGTGAGGCTATGTGACAGATTACAGCGTTATCGGCTCTGAGCTCCACCTCACTACAACAAAGCATAAACACCGCGATGGCAGTTGACATGGAAACATTTCTCTGATGTAAATGAAAAACAGGCCAAAAGGCAGTCCAGGCTCACTTTAATTGGAAAAGGAATATATAGTGTATGCAGATGAAAGCATATTTATAGAGCAGGACTTTTTATACTTGTTAACTTAATTTAATTTAATTTATCTTTATTTATACAGGGGGACCCAATGAGAGCACTTGGGCTCTCTTTTTCATGGGTGCCCTGTTTAAAATACAACACAAACCGAAAAAAACAATCAAAACAAATAAGTCCATAAAAAACATCAATAACAAGTGCAGGTGTGTGTATAAAAATTTGTTATCAGATTATTAAATTGCAATTGTGTCACCAACGTGTCCAGTTTTGCTTTTCCTTGGAGCATATTCCATTTTCGTGAAGCAAAACAGCTAAAAGCCCTCTTTCCCATCTCAGTTCTGGTGTGGCTCGTTCTCAGCCTTATGCAGTCATGTGATCTGGTGTTAAATGTTCCGGTATCAATAATTAACAAGCAGGTGAGGTGTTCTGGCAGTTTTTGAAGTAATCCCTTATAGATAAACTTAATGCAGTGCTGTTCTCTTCTAACAGACAGTGATGGCCAACCCACTTTTTCATAGAGCGTACAGTGATGAGTTACAAATCCATCACCTGTAACAAAGCGAAGGGCGGAGTGAAATAGTGGATCCAATGGTTTCAAAGCAGAGGCTGAAGTCTGCATATACACCACATCCCCATAATCCAGTACGGATAGGAAGGTTGCTTGCACTATTTCTTTTCTGTAACTCATTGGGATACAATATTTGTTTCTGTAATAAAATGATAATTTAGATTTTAAGCTGAGATATGTTTTTTAAAGGACAAGTTTTCATCAAGCCAAAACCCAAGATATTTATAAGCGTCGACTCTTTCAATGGAATTTGAAAATTAATTGTGTATTTAACGATGAATGTCAGATGTGTAAATATGCTGTATTCCCATTGCACTTTATGGAAATATACGGTACAGTAGAGTTCAGTTTTCTAAGAAGCTACAAACCTCAATGTATAAATAAAAAAGAAAAAGGCATATGTATTATAAATTAAGTTGGAACTTTGTTGTCGTCACAGCGGAGAAATTGGTATGGAAACAATGGAGAATTTGAAGAACAGTCTTAATCTTAGCTAAACCTCTGCCAAGGCACTGTTTCGTGCAATGATAAAATAAAATGGACTCAGCCTTGGACATCTTCTACACTGTGTCAGAATAAATCATTTGCAAAGCAATTATTGAACCTATCACTCATTATATTTATTTACAGTTTTGATAATGGTCGGTAACACTTTGTTTTAGAACCACAAATTAAGGGCTAACTGGTACTTAAAGGCAAGTACGTCATTATGTCTTTGTTAGTAAGTACCATATTTTTAAGTATTCATATTTTCTTCCCATTAACTAGCATACCATTTACCAATTAGTTGTATTAAAGATATAAGTGTTACTTTTAAATTATCTTTGTTTAGTAATATGGGGTATTGTGATAATGATAATTACTGCGTTATTGGAAATGATAAATTATGATAATATACATTATGTAAATCAAGGTAAATCCAGATGTAATGGACAAACAGCTGGATGATCTTTGACCGATGGAAAAGAGGGCTAGATTTAATAAGTTTACACTTCCCTTTTTGAGATATGTTGTAATGTACTATGTACTGTAAGTATTATGTTGTTAATGATTGTTGGCTGTTTTTGTTACATGAACATATTCAAATAAATCCATTCATTCATAGTTAACGATAATAAATTGATCCCTAAACTGAAGTGTTGCCTAATTGTCTAATTCCAACACAGAATGAATTTACGTCACAAAAACACACAGATGCTTGTCTCAGCCATATTTCTGAATCACCCATTCATCCATTTTCTTCTGCTTTATCCGTGGCCGGGTCACAGAGGCAGCAGTTTCAGTACGGAGGCCCTGACTTCCAGCTCCACACACTTCCCCCAGCTCTCCCGAGAGGATCATTTCCAGGCCAGTAAAGAGACATAGCCCCTCCAGCGTGTCCTGGGTCTTCCCCAGGGCCTCCTCCCGGTGGGAGACCCCGGGGAAGACCCAGGGGTCTCCTCCCGGTGGGAGACACCTCTCCAGGGAGGCATCCAGGAGGCATCCGGAATAGATGCCCGAATCACCTTAGCTGGTTCCTCTCGACGTGGTGGAGCAGCAGCTCTACTCCGAGGGAGGCTGATCTCCTGTAGTTGGAACACCCCCTTCTTAAACAGAGGGACCACCACTCTGGTCTGTCATTCCACAGACACTGTCCCCGACTGCCATGCAGAGGCGTGTCAGCCAAGACGGTCTCACAACATCCAGAGATTTAAGATACTCAGGACAGATCTCATCCACCCCCTGAGCCTTGCCGCCGAGTAGCTTTCCAACCAACTCAGGACTCAGAGGCAGGCTGATCCCTCACCCTGGCTGAAGTCACTCAGTCTCTGTTTCCTCCTCGGAAGACATGACGGGGTGATTGAGGAGATCCTCAAAGCCCCCAGTCGAGGTCAACAGCTCTCCACTGGCACTGGAAACAATGTCGGTGAAGTACTGCTTCCCCTTTCTGAAGCGCCGGACAGTTGCGAGGATTTCTTTGAGGCTAACCAATTGGACTCCTCCATGACCTTCCTGAACTCCTCCTGGCCCCGAGTTTTTGGGCACTTGCGACTACATGGGCTGCGGTATGCTTGGCCTGACAATATCTGCCAGCTGCCTCAGGAGTCCTACAAGCCAACAGGGCCTGATAGGACTCCTTCAGCCTGACAGCATCCCTTACCTCCAGCGTCCACCACCGAGTTTGGGTATTGCCACCAGGACAGGCACCAGAGACCTTGTGACCACAGCTACTAGCAGCCTCATTGACAATGGTGGTGGAGAACACAACCCACTCCATGTTCTCAACTTCCCCTGGGATGTGGGCGCAGCTCTCCCGGAGGCGTGAGTTGAAGAACTTGCTGACAGGGCTCCACCAGACGTTCCCAACAGACCCTCACGAAGGTCTGTTCGGCTTCCTCCTCCGCCATCAGGTCCAACTCACGACCAGGTGGTGATCAGTTGATATCTCTGCCCCTCTCTTCACCTGAGTGTCTAAGACACGTGGCTGAAGGTCAGATGATACAACGGCAAAGTCGATCATTGACCTTTGACCTAGAGTGTACTGCCACATGCACTGATGGACACCCTTGTGCTTGAACATGGTGTTTGTGAACTGTGAATAGACAAACTGTGACTAGCACAGAAGTCACCACTCAGGTTCAGATCAGGGAAGCTGTGCTTCCCAATCACCCCTATCTAAGTAACACTGGCGTTGCACGTGTTTGGCCAGTGAGAGACCTGTTCCGACGCGACGGTGCAGGGATACAAGCCTCTTATTCAGTTGGGTGAACTTCAACGTGCAGCGGCTGAGCTGTGGGGCTATAAGCAAGCCCACACTAGCTCACTGCCTCTTCCCATGGGCAGCACCAGAAAAGTGGAGGACCACCCCCCCCAGCGAGGTGATGTTCCACGTTGCCACAGCCAGATGGTGTGTCTGTGGACTGGGTTACTGAGACACCCATCGCCAACTGCCATCCAATCTACTTCACACCCGACCCCTATAAAACCCTCTGCAGGTGGTGAGCCCACATGTTGTCCTTTCGGGCTGACCCCGGCTAGGCCCCATGGATAAAGGCCATACCGGGCGATGTCACGGTCCTTGTTATGTAACTGTTCATAGGGGTGTTGTGAACTGCTCTTAGTCTGACTCATCACCTAGGACCTGTTTGCCATGGGAGACCCTAAGGTGGTTCAAGGAGAAATGTTTCTGAATCAGTGTTTCACAATTTGACCAAGATGTACAGCAGATATGAGCACTGTATAGGCTATCAATGAGATTGGGGGTTCAAAGCTGTGGCAATGCTCACATGGTACAAACACAAGAGTCTGAAGCTGCCTGGAGCTATGATTGTGATTTTTCTGTCCACGTGTCTCCAACCATCAGATGTGCTGCCCTCATGTAGCTCAGTCCAGTCAGGGTAAGCTGAAAGAGGCCCCCCACAGCCCAGTGATGGTGTGCGTTCAATAATACGTACTGACAGTGAGATGTCTATGTTGCATTCACATGACATTGTATTGGTCCATGTCTGATATCCAGCTTTATCACTGCTCTGGAGCTTGAGTGGCGATTGAGTTGAGAGTAACATGTTTAGAAAAGGAATGCACTGACTAATAAGCAAACATGGTTATTATAAAGTCATTGCATTGGGCTGTGTTTAGTTTAAAGCAGGGTAATATTTTGATCAACTGACAATGAGTAATATAAACAAAATGTCCAGGAGTGTTGCATAGACCATGTTAATATACATAGAAATGTAAAATGTTGCCCATATCTGACAGTACTTTTTTTTTTTTTTTTTTTTTTTTTTTTACCAGAATTTCATTTCAGTTGTCAAAGCCTCTCAAAGAGCTTTTTTGACCACCACCCATAACTTGCACTCATGCAGCATTCATAGTAGTAAAGGTGGGTGAAGAATCTTGCCTAAGGACACAATGACAAAACGTGGTCCAAATCGAACCTCTGACCTGTTATTGAAATTGAGAAGCTGGAGAGAGATTCTAACTCACAACCTCAAAGCAACCTAGTTGTGCTGTATATGTGAAACAGCTCTACTACTGAGTCAAATGGCAGCATAGTCCATCTGGTTTACACTTACTTTAAATTAAGCCCTCCAAAATGACTGTCAAGCACACACACAGCACATATTGTTAATATGTATATCATCTGGCTTTGGCACACGAAACTGGTGGCTCAATAAATTAGGAACATTTTCTTCTACTGAGTAAATTTGTCTACTTCATCACCATGGATAATGCTTGTTTGTGCAACAGAATTTATTCTGTCAAATGGGACAAAATCTGAAATGCATTTTACTAATCGAGGTAGCAGGAAGCTTCCTAATGAGCTTAAGATAGATGGAGCCCTTTTGAGCCAGTTACTTCATTATTTTTTTTTTTAGCTTGTTATGAATTATTACCCACCATTTATCAGGATCACTTGTCTGTGAACTTAGATTCCTCAATGAAAATGTTAATGATCTGACCTGCAGAGAGTTTATTGGTTAGAGATGGTGAAAATATCAACTCCAGAGTGACTTTTTTGCACGTTTTCTGGGAGATAATTCCACTTTGTTCATATTTGCGTAAATCATTGTGTCACTCATTTCTCCAGCTGTCACTTTGGTTTGATTTGTGAATGTTGTCAGATGGGAGCGTGAGTCAGTCGCACCCACATCACAGAACAGTGTAGCTTTGTCCACCATGTTTTTTTGTTTTGAATTTGGGACCAGATGAAGTGTGACAAAAAGGTGTCCTCCTCCACTGTCTCTCACGCTGAGCATTTGATAATGAGGTCAAGGTTCAAACTCATTCAAAATATGAGCACACTGGTCTGTGCCAACGTGAGTGTGTCTGCGATTCACTTATCTTTGCTCACATTACTTAACATTATGTTCTGTCTGCCACATTATGTGAATCTATTCCTGCAACTGTAGGGCTATGGGTTAGTGAGATACATATCCTGGCCAATTAGATCACATTAAGAGGCTATTTAGATCCACTGCTTCACTACATCTCATCTTCAATTCTTAGCTTTCAAAAATCCTTTGGCACATCATTTATATTCATATGCTTGAATTTTCAGATGCATGCACAACTTTATGGTCACATTTTTTTTTCCAAAAATACTAGTCTGCTTATCATTATTATTGTACAGTAATACCATCCCTTCTCTCTCATTCTTAGCCTTTATTCCAAATTAATCCACAATATGACTGCATTGATCCGCACCAGTTATCTTTCTATTCAACAGCAGTATCATAAACCAGTCTCCTGCTAAAATCTTGACAATCTCTTGCTTTTTGTTCGTGTTTCACACTTAGCTCCTAAATCCTTTCCTCTCGTGTGCTTCTTTGCAGCGCTTCTGCACCGAGACGTATAATCGGGTCAGTGTTGCGGCTCGCTGGCCTGCCGCGACTCTGGCGATACTATCAGTCTCATTGCTCTGGCTAACACGGTGATTAATCTTCTAGCAGCAATCTACAAGAAGAGCTCCCATTCTTAATCTATTCTTCCCCTAATCTCATTCTTGTCCACAGCCCTCTGCTCATTTAGACTTGGTCTTTTTTTGTGAGCGCATGAACAAGGGTAATGACATGAATAAAAGAAAGATTGGCCTAATAGTGAGACAGATTAACCAAACTTAAAGGTGATATTATTTTTACTCCTTTAATACTCGCATCATTACTCACATAATGCTGCTGTAGAAATGTCAAGACTATTTGATTAATCGATAAATCTGATTATTCATAGACTACTAAAATTAACTAAACAAAATAAAAAAATAATTAAATTAGATTTGGCCTTCCTCGATTGACAGTTCACTTTAATACAGCATTGAACACAACTTGAATTCAGTATGTCTATTTTATACGGCTGTTTTTCTTGTACTTAGATTAGCATAATTATCTAAAGTGAGGTGAGGGAGAGTAGTCACCGCATGACTTTGTTCAAACACTAAAGCTGTAAATTAGGTACATAGCTGAATTTTAATTGTATTGACTAGACTGGATATGTAAATTAGATAACTTTGAAGTTAATAAAATTCCTATGCGGATTATGTAGGTGCTCTTAAAAGCAGAACATATGCTTGGAGCAGGGGATGTGAAAAAGTTTTCTGTCAAGGCAGCAGTTGTTCACTTTGGACATTTACTTTTATGGAAGAAGGAATTAGTTAAAGAGGCTCTATTTTCTGTATTGTACACTCTCAAGACACTGGCTTTAATAAAACCAGCTCTCTATTCAATTGCAGGATGAAGTATTGAATATTGAATTAACAACATCAGTCTCCATAGTGACAACTAAGTTAGATGAAAGCGAGCCGAACAAAAGCAAAGAGAAGCTAAAGATGAGCTATAATATCCAGTAGAGCCAGGTGGATTTTTGTCATAATAGCAACAAATCTAATGATAAAAATGGTCAATCAAATTTTTTGTTTCCATATCCACAATAGGCTAATATATAAGCTGACCATTTGTAGCTAGTCTGACATATTCTAAATAGTAAAAAATGTAATGTGTAGTGCAATACACAAGATGGCTTTGATAGTGACTAACCTAGATCAGGTTTGAGGCAGTGGAATCATTACCCTTGGCCCCTACACTATAGAACGTTGGTTCAAAGATGAACTCTTTTATCTACTATTCATCTGCTATTCTTGTTTCCTTATGTATGTAATATTACATTAGACAGAAACCCCATTTATTCAATATATATGATCTCTTCACTGCCACTTTCTTGGACCTGGAATGCCAGTTTATTCAAAGTGGCTAACCTTGATCCATTGAGTTTCTTGCAGAGCCCCCGCACAGCTATTCTTCGCACCATGGCCAAATAAAGAAATCCTTTCAAAACCTGTCTCATCACTACAGTGGGTTGTGACTGACACAAATGCCTGAGAAAAATACACTTACTGTCAGTGGTGTGAAATATTTGTATTGCTGAAAATAACCATTAAAAACAGGTGTTTGAGCCACAATTCACAACCTACACAAATTCTTGCTTGTCTATTTCTGCTCGAAAGCCTGTTCACACATTTTTTTCTCCCTGTAGATTCTGGATGTGCGCAACGTCATGGTGGTTGTTTCCCGCTGGTATGGAGGAATTTTGTTGGGGCCTGACCGCTTCAAACACATCAACAACTGTGCCAGAAGCATCCTGCAAGAGGAGGGATACATAGGTGCAACAGGGGTAAAGCTTTTATATTTAGCTCATTGTATTGTCAAGCTTTCACTGATGAAACATTTGTCAACCGTGACATTGTCATTGGTTTCAGATGGGCCATCTGCTATCTAGTGGTCAAAGGTGAAAGGGTATGAGAAAGTTTTAGTAAAGCCATTTCCTTGAGAAACTTCAAGAGTAATATGCATTCTTTAGTTGTAGGACCTTACAGGTATTTTTACATCTAAAAACTCCAGTTTAAATTGATAAACACTTTGCTGTCAACTACGGTAAAATTAAGAACGCTTAGTCGGCACTTTCAATTCAACCATCACTGCCATTTTAATGTGCCTTGTTTTTGGAAATCTAGTTAAGACTTTACCTGGCAGTATTATTAATTATGTTTTTTCGTAATTCCAAAAGCATTTTCAAAGCTGACAAATTTAATGTAATTTGCTTATAATGCAATTTTAACTCATATCCATCCATCCATTTTCTTCCGCTTATCCGGGGCCGGGTTGCGGGGGCAGCAGTCTAAGCAGGGACTCCCACACTTCCCTCACTCCGTACACGTCCTCCAGTTCCTCCGGTGGGACCCCAAGGTGTTCCCAGGCCAGGCGAGAGACATTGTCCCTCCAGCGTGTCCTGCCTCCTGGACGCCTCCCTAGGGAGGTGTTCTGGGCATGTCCCACCGGGAGGAGGCCCCGGGGAATTTTAACTCATAACTGTGATTTAGTGAGGATTTTTGTTTAAAAACCCACATTTCTTTTGCATAGTGAATAGTCTCAAAATTGTTTTTTCCCAACATCTGAATACTTGCTATCAAAAACCTGTGATGACATACAGTTTTCAAGTATTAAAAAAAAATTCATCTTGACTAGCTCTGCTGGTTATTGTCATTTCACAGTCGGATGGCCTATAGGCTTATGTTGCTATGGACAAACCTGCCATACTGTTCTTAGATTCAAAAATGTTTTCCCCATTTTCACCCTGTATCACATTGTCCAGGAAAGCATAGTATTTACTTAATGCTTAAAATAAATAATAAATTAAAAAAAAATCGCATCGCTTTCTTGGACCATCTTGTGCACTTAAAGGCTAGAGACATTTGACAGAATAATTCTGCTGGTGTCCGCTAGTTCAATGGCCCTCACATATTATAAGGATATTGGTCCATTTGAAGTGTCTGGTGGCCTCATGTTGTGGAGATCAAACACTTTCTGAGGCTTTTACCAGTCTGAAGTTGGTGTAGTCTCTTTGAACTCATCTTTGTGTTCTGCAAAGTTATTCCATTGATAACATGATTGAACTTTGAGCTGTTTCCCTGACATAGATTAAAGGTAGACCAGACCCCACTCTTAAATGTATCCTACTTCAAAACATCCACGGCTTCACTGTAAAAAAAAAAGACTACATCCAGTTTCTGGGCTGTACTAATTAAGGCCCACCGCCCGAGGACCTGGGATTTTGGATTCCTCTGAGAAATGCAGTTGCCAAGCACTGGATTTCAAAATCAACAGAAGAAACAAAAGGAAAATATGAAAATGTTAGGACTGCACGGAATGAGACAACATAAAATCAACTTGCAGAAGCAAGTTACAAATTTTAACTGTTACGTGTTGGTCTGATTTAAATGAAGCAAATTGCTTATAATAACAAGACTCAAGACAAGACATTATTCAAGGCAATATAAATGCCTTGAATAATGTCATAGTAATATGCTTGAGCGATAAATAGTTTTTAGACTACATCAGAATTAAAACCAGAAAGAAGACAGATTGTTGTTGAGTCTGCTCTATCGATATAATCTATGACACCCCTGAATCATTGTGTTACAATTTGAGCATTTTAAATTGGAGTATTAATCTAAAGTTAAAGAACCAAGTCTGCTGACTTTGCAGTTCAAAAATTGTGGTGCCCAGTGTGAGCTGATGTTGTTGTATACATCATCACAACGGAGAGCCTCAAAGTTGTAGGCACCTCCGATGGATGGTTGCATGTTATGCTAGCTAGTAGGGGACGACTGGCAGTGAAAACGGGGATTGATGGGAGCAATGATCTCAGGAGTATAAAGATTACTGAAACATGCTTGAATAATGCTAAATCCAACTTTGAAAGTCTGTGTAATCCCTCAGTCCAGGTCTGAGCTGTCAACTGGACATGTAGTAAAAGTCGAAGTCTTCAGCTTTTACTACAACTTCGAAAGGTTAAATAAGAAGGGGAAACAACGTGGTTAAAAGCTCTAAAAAGTCGATTTTGCACAATACATCCACTTTCAATTTCTGTTACTGTTAAGCCAGTGACAGTGACAATGACTCTTGTAGAATTGTATTATATTAGGTGTATGCAGTTTTGTGTTGCTACGGATATTTCAAATAAACACACGTGGAGAGCCCGGACAGTAAGTGTGGTCCAATCCAACAGACACGTTTGAATTGCAAAAGACGTAAATGCCAGTTCTGATGTCAGGGTATATCATTGTGCAGTGCAGTTTTTTTTACATGTGACAATACATATCATATATCACCAACTATAGGGAAGGTTGTAGATTGGTTTTGGTGTTTAGAAAAGTAAACCAAGTCACCACCAGAAGCATAAATATTGGCATTAACCCTTAAGGATGCACAGAGAACATGAAACAATAGCTTTATTTGTGTTTTCATTTTCAGCTTATGTTAAAATCCACCATAAGGTACAGTATTTACACTTTTTGCACAATATGGTTTTAAACTACTCCACACTGCTTTAAGCGATCACATACAAAGTTGTCTCTCAATTGGCTTGTTTCTTTTGCATATTTGAATGTTAGTGATAAGGGTAATTGAAAAAAACAAACAAATGAGAATTCTGCCTACGGTTAAACAAAATTAGGCAATGTTTCAGGCAATTCTTTGGAGGAAAACGTGAACAATTTTACACCCCTTTGCTTCACGAGAAATACACAACACTTATTTTTTTATATATTTTATGGCTGGACTCTCCATTTCTCTGCCGTTGCCCACGGGGAGAGGCGGCGAGCTGGTGTGGGCTTGCTCATTGCCCCACAGCTCAGCCACTTCGTGCTGGGGTTCACTCCGGTGAACGAGAGGGTCGCGTCCCTGCGCCTTCGGGTCAGGGACAGGTCTCTCACTGTTGTGTCGGCCTACGGGCCAAACAGCAGTGCAGAGTACCCGGCCTTCTTGGAGTCCCTGGGAGGGGTACTAGACAGTGCACCATCTGGGGACTCCATTGTTCTCCTGGGGGACTTCAACGCCCATGTGGGTAACGACAGTGACACCTGGAGGGGCGTGATTGGGAAGAACGGCCTCCCTGATCTGAACCCAAGTGGTGTTTTGTTATTGGACTTCTGTGCTAGTCACAGTTTGTCCATAACAAACACCATGTTCAAGCACAAGGGTGTCCATCGGTGCACGTGGCACCAGGACACTCTAGGTCGGAGGTCGATGATCGACTGTGTTGTCGTGTCATCTGACCTCCGACCGCGTGTCTTGGACACTCGGGTGAAGAGAGGGGCTGAGCTGTCAACCGATCACCACCTGGTGGTGAGTTGGATCCGCTGGCGGAGGAGGAAGCCAGACAGACCTAGCAGACCCAAGCGTATTGTAAGGGTCTGTTGGGAACGCCTGGCAGAGCCTTCTGTCAGAGGGGTCTTCAACTCACACCTCCGGGAGAACTTCTCCCTGATACCGGGAGAGGCTGGAGACATGGACTCCAAGTGGGCCATGTTCTCCACCTCTATTGTCGATGCGGCCGCTCGTAGCTGTGGTCATAGGTCTGCGGATGCTTGTCGGGGCGGCAATCCCTGAACCCAGTGGTGGACACCGGAAGTAAGGGATGCTGTCAAGCTGAAGAAGGAGTCCTATCGAGCCTTGTTGGCTCGTGGGACTCCTGAGGCAGCCGATGAGTACAGGCGGGCCAAGCGTGCCACGGCTCGTGTGGTTGCAGAGGCAAAAACTTGGGGTTGGGAGGAGTTCGGGGAGGCCATGGAGGAGGACTATCGGACGGCCTCAAAGAAATTCTGGCAAACCGTCAGACGCCTAAGGAGGGGAAAGCAGTGCTTCACCAACACTGTTTACAGTGCGGGTGGAGAGCTGCTGACCTCGACTGGGGATGTTGTCGGGCGGTGGAAGGAATACTTTGAGGATCTCCTCAATCCCCCCCGTCATGTCTTCCGAGGAGGAAGCAGAGACTGGGGACCCGGAGGCGGACTCGTACATCACCCTGGCTGAAGTCACCGAGGTGGTTAGCAAGCTCCTCGGTGGCAAGGCTCCGGGGGTGGATGAGATCCGTCCTGAGTACCTCAAGTCCCTGGATGTTGTGGGACTGTCTTGGCTGACACGTCTCTGCAACATCGCGTGGCGGTCGGGGACAGTGCCACTGGAGTGGCAGATCGGGGTGGTGGTCCCTCTGTATAAGAAGGGGGACCGGAGGGTGTGTTCCAATTACAGGGGAATCACACTCCTCAGCCTTCCCGGTAAGGTCTACTCCAGTGTACTGGAGAGGAGAATCCGACCGATAGTCGAACCTCGGATTCAGGAGGAGCAGTGTGGTTTTCGTCCTGGTCGTGGAACACTGGACCAGCTTTATACTCTCCATCGGGTCCTCGAGGGTTCATGGGAGTATGCCCAACCAGTCCACATGTGTTTTGTGGATTTGGAGAAGGCATTCGACCGTGTCCCTCGTGGTGTCCTTTGGGGGGTGCTCTGGGAGTATGGGGTCCGGGGCCTTTGCTAAGGGCTGTCCGGTCCCTGTATGACCGGAGCAGGAGCTGTGTTCGCATTGCCGGCAGTAAGTCAGACCTGTTTCCAGTGCATGTTGGAATCCGCCAGGGCTGCCCTTTGTCACTGGTTCTGTTCATTATATTTATGGACAGAATTTCTAGGCGCAGCCAGGGGCCGGAGGGGGTCTGGTTCGGGAACCACAGGATTTCATCTCTGCTGTTTGCGGATAATGTTGTCGTGATGGCTTCAATGAGCCAGGACCTGCAGCAGGCACTGGGGCGGTTTGCAGCCCAAGTGTGAGTGGCTGGGATGAGAATCAGCTCCGCTAAATCCAAGGCCATGGTTCTCGACTGGAAAAAGGTGGTTTGCCCTCTCCGGGTGGGTGGTGAGTCTCTGCCCCAAGTGGAGGAGTTCAAGTATCTTGGGGTCTTGTTCACGAGTGAGGGAAGGATGGAGCGTGAGATTGACAGGCGGATCGGTGCGGCGTCTGCAGTGATGCGGTCGCTGTATCGGTCCGTTGTGGTGAAGACAGAGCTGAGCCGGAAGGCGAAGCTCTCGATTTACCGGTCAATCTACGTTCCTACCCTCACCTATGGTCATGAGCTCTGGGTAATGACCGAAAGGACAAGGTCGCGGATACAAGCGGCTGAAATGGGTTTCCTCCGCAGAGTGGCTGGGCGCACCCTTAGGGATAGGGTGAGGAGCTCAGTCACACGGGAGGAGCTCGGAGTAGAGCCGCTGCTCCTACACTTTGAAAGGAGCCAGCTGAGGTGGCTCGGGCATCTGCTCAGGATGCCTCTTGGACGCCTCCCTAGGGAGGTGTTCTGGGCATGTCCCACCGGGAGGAGGCCCCGGGGAAGACCCAGGACACGCTGGAGGGACTATGTCTCTCGGCTGGCCTGGGAACACCTTGGGATCCCACCGGAGGAGCTGGAGGACGTGTCTGGGGTGAGGGAAGTTTGGGAGTCCCTGCTTAGACTGTTGCCCCCGCGACCCGGCTCCGGATAAGCGGAAGAAAATGGATGGATGGATGGATATTTTATTGCTTTAATCTTGAAGTAATTGTACCAAACTGTCAGTTTCTCTTCTGTTGCATGAAGAGCAGGTGTAGAGGCACGGGAATCGTTCTGTAGATCTTTATTGTTGGTTACAGCAATACAGTTGGGTAAAAGGCTGCATCCAGCAAAATTCAAAGCAGAGTCTAAAGCATAGTCAAGTGAGTCTAAAGCAGTGTTTAAAGCAGTCTAACAAGGTGAGCTTGCATCTTTGCATTAGTGTTTGTAACCCTCAGTGGGAGTCACACATTCCTGTATGAAAGGAGACTACAGATAAGAAACGTGGCCTTAACCAAAATGACCAGAACATAACTGCTTTTCTCCATTAATGTGATATATGGCCACTGCTGCTTTGTTTTGCACCTTTGTAAGAAAGTAAGCAATGTATTATATTTGTATATTGTTCACACAACCCACTAAAATTGCACTGTGTTCCAAATGATTCAGCAAATATTTTTCTTTAATTTTGACACATCCTTTTTTATATAAAACTTAAAATGCACTGTTCTAAATTATTATTTGCAATAGAGTTTCAAACTATGTTATTGTTGTAAAGAACTGAAAATGGTCATTTGTTTATTTTTCAGTTAAAAGTTTTTGCATATTATTGAAATCAAAAGCTATTTCAATCAAAACATCTTAACAGGTCAAGTTACATTTTAACATAGGACCCCTTATTTAATAGGAGCTTCACAATTTCTGCATCCATTGAACTTATGAGTTTGTCGAAGGGTCTTCTTGAATTTCTTTGCAGGATGTCAGAATAGCCTCCCAGAGCAGATCTTTCGCCACACCATGAGTATCTCTTCTTTTATTCCCATAGCAGCCAATGATGTAGAGGTATTCCTTGAGCATGAGTTGGTGCATTGTCCTGCATGAAGATGATTTTGCTATGGCAAGCACGGTCTTTTTGTACCATGAAAGAACGTGGTCAGTTAGAAACTCCACATACTTTACAGAGGTCATTTTCACACCTTCAGGGGCCCTAAAGGGGTCGACTATCTCTCTCCCCATGATTCCGGCCCAAAACATGACTCCGCCACCTCCTTGCTGATGTTGCAGCCTTGTTGGGACATGATGACCGCCCACTAACCATTAACCACTCCATCCATCTGTAGTCTTCATGTATTTCTGTTTGCTGCTTTGTAATGGCATTTTAGCAGCGGCTCTTAATCCGATGTATTTGTCTGACAGAAACCTTCCTCATTGTGCCTTTTATCTGCACAAATCCATGTGTGCTCTAAATCAGCTACAAATCTCTTAATAGTACAATAATCACACTTAAGTTTTCGTGAAATATCCATGGTTTTATACCTTGTCTAAGGTATTCAACTATTTCACGCTTTTCAGCACCAGAGAGATCCTTTTTCTCTCCCATATTGCTTGAAAATGGTGGTCTGCTTATTAATGTGGAACGTTCTTCTTAAGTAGTTTTTCCTTTAATTGGACTTACCCGGCAAACTAATTGGCACAGGTGTCTGAGATTGATTTCACTGACACAAAGAGCCCTGAGACACAATATCATCCATGATTTTTACTAGGAAACAAGAAATTTTATCTTTATGACACTGTTGTGGAAAAATTACAGTTTTAGAGGAAAAGTAATCCATTTGCGAAGCCCGGAGAGTTTTGAAATACAAGAAAGGTGTATTCTTTGTTACAGCAGATACAGACAAGACAGGGCCTGGACCTGCCCTGGCCACAGACTGGTAGCCTTTTGCCGTCCCGAGTCTCTCCTACTTCGTCCCCTAGTCCCCCCGAGCATCTGAGCTCTGAGTATTTTATACCAGAATGACAAAGCTACACATATTTCAAACCAGTGACTTTTGTTTCATGTCCATGAGATAATGAACTTTTACACCTGAGGACAGGACAAGACAACGAAGCTTTCCTGTTAATGTCTAGTCCTGGGTCAGGAGACAGACTGACACAGGTCAAATGCTTTTAAAGACACAACATGAATATACTTAAATTTCCATCACAACACTTAAACATAGTTTGCATAATAAATTACAATGCATTGTATGAGCCCCTATACATAGTAATTGTATGGACACTACTACGAAGACACACCAGCAGGGTCACATTAATATTAAAGATGTTGCTTTAGAATATTTTTTGACTTCATGATTTTTCTTGCTAGCCATGCAGGAGGACTGCTATGTGTTTTATTTGCTGTAATCTTTTGCATCCGAACCGTCACTAAGCTAGTTCCAAGGGCCGGGAAAAACATATTTGAGAATTCATTTTTCCTAGCTGCTAATGGACTTTTATATGCTTTGGACATGTCTGCACCTCAGCAAAGACAGTTTGAAACAGTTAATAAAGCTTTTTGAATTTGATCCTTAAATAATACTGGTCTGGCAGCTCAGACATCAGTATCTTATATGATTCACTTGTTTCTGCTAGAGTGACCACCTTAAATTGTGGACATGTTGTTGAATGTGATAGGACATGTAGGGGTGGATTCAGAAAATTTTAAGCTCGTAGATAATTGCAATAACACTATATGACTTGATGATGACTTGATGATTTATATAGTGTGTCATTCAAAGCAAACAAAAAAAATATTGGCTGTTTTATGTGAGTTATGCACCTTTCCTTTGATCCTTGTTTATACACAATTTTCTCTCTCTTTGGAATACATTAAAACCATATGGAACACAACAATCAGTACATCGCAATTTGCACATTTCCGTCAAGGCTTGGGAAACTTAGCAGGCGACCAGAGCAAAAACTGTCTGTCAAAAAGAGAAAGAATTACTCATGAGCTTGTAAAACAGCACTCAAATCTTAATCTTGTAAATGCCTTGGCGCTGTTATGTGAAGCGCTAATGCATGATAATGATAAGTCTGTTTGCACACTAATTTCTCTCCCCTCTTTCGCAGGATGAGGCAGCCAAATCAGGAGGGAAGAGCAAAAGGCCAAAAAACAAGAAGATCAAGTGAAGTTAATAAGACAGAGGCTTTTAATCAGAGACTTCAAACACAGGCGCTGCTGGCATCTGTGAAATGTCAGTTTTACACAAGGACTATTTTGAGACACTCAACAAACTTACAGGACAGTGTCTGTCTATAGTCTCCCTTACGTGTTTACAAAGCTATTTATTTTCATTTAAACTTCTAAGTAGTACAAATCTTCAAGGTTGAAACAATGTACCCTACTTGCCTCCATGGAGATGTTATTGCTTTGCTTCAGTTGTTCCACGGTATGCCATTAAACTTATCAATTAAAATACATTTTCAACCAGATAAAGTAAAAAATATGCTGACTGAAGACTTCGAGATAAAGATTTGTGTTTCACAGAGATTAATTTAATTTCAGTTATTTGCCATTAATTGTTGTATTCCTTACGTCAGTTTCCATACAGACAGGCAGTACCCCCATCAGAAAAGTTGCATCTTTAAAAACAAGATAAATAGTTTGGAAATGCCATAAAACTTCAGTCACACTTTTAAAGATACTGCAGTACCCTCTCTTCAGGGAATAAGCAGGTGACGTCTTTGAATACATTTTAAAAACACCTGGAAAGGGCAATAACTGTGATATGAATGTAAAACTTAGCAGTGATGTTTATAATAGCACATGTGTACGTATGTGTTTATGATTTTTACCTATTTTATACACCTCTCTCCAGTTATCCATGTGAATGTATATTTGACCTTTTGGGTGAAGTGAGATCTCCATGGTTGTCACATTACAAAGTTTTTGGATTATTTATTATTATTTTTTTTTTATCTCTATTGTGAGAAAATTATAGTTTCATAGGATTTAAAAACAAAAGCATTGTGTTGATTTTCTATTTCACACATTGTTCCAACTTTTTCAGAAATGGGTTTATCGCCCATTTACAATCAACAGTCTCCTTTTGGACAGCACCTCGCCATTAAAGTATTTACCGTGTTGGTGGAGTTATTCTCCCAGCTTCAATTCATTCCATCTTCCAGCCCTAAAATCTGCATGTGAATGAACTGCACTCGATACACTCAAATGTATTCTGCCTCTTTTTACAAATATGATCAGGCAAAATGAAGTTCACAGAGTTTCAGAGACACTAACACCCTCACGCCCACTCACACATGTCTGCTATCCCCAGAACGTGCCTCTTCTAAAACACTGTTAAATATTCTTACGATCACATGTTGCCTTCGACTACCCTGGCACTGGATCCTGTGGGGTTTCGGCCCTCACCCTTTTTTTTTTTCCTCTTTAGTGTCACTCATGCGGTGGGAAGACAGGGCGTGCATATTAACCACCCCAGGGCTAGCTCTGGGGAGCAGAGTGTGGCTACCTAAGAATATCTTGGACTCATCTGCGCTTTTGGTACTTGGGGTTTTCTGTGCCACAACCCAACTGTTCAAGCCCTTTTATCAACCGCCAGGGTCTTCACTGGATGGGGTTATAGAGACTAATAACACATTTTAAGACTTCTGTATTACTGCGGTCACAGCTGTCTGATCATTCAAACCATTAAGAACAATTGCAGCTAATTCACTTAGCTGACAGGCTGTCATCATGCTATACACACCATCAAGCCATTAATCACGTTTTTACACTAAATTTATTGAGAAGAATTTTCTTCTTCAAGTTCAAGAGAATAATTAGGCTACTTAACACATTTTCAGATCCAGCTCAACTATCTGGTAATTCTGACAGCACTTACTGGGTGAGGTCTGATGTGCTCAAATGCATTTTCAAAAGGATTTTTACTTCTCATCATGTGAGCCAACTTGTATGAATTTCAATTTATGAAAGCAATGCAACTTGACTTTGTTGAAATAACAGCTTAGCACCGAGACTCAGTTCTGTTTGCCAAACTTTTGTGACATACATTTTAAAATACCAAATGAATGGTCACAAAAAATAAATTATTCATGTAATATTGTAGAAATGAATGTCCATGCCCATAGCCTTTTTGATTGACTGAGAAATTGCCTTGTTGATGTTAAATCAAAAGACTTTGAGACTCTTCCCATACGCATGGTCATCGTTTTAAGATGAAATTATATTAGACACAAATAAAGTCTGTCAGTGTTTTGGGTGTTGTCCGTTCCCCTTTTCCCCTGTTGCTCACACTAACCTGTAAATCACTGAAATGCACGAGGTTTGGGTGTGACTGAACCCCGTGGCACGCGCGTAGCAGCGCGCCTTGCCCTTCCCTGCACGTTCACCTCAATGCGCTGTGAGCGTCTGGACCACTTCACTTTCTGATTGCAGACTTCAGCCTTTGATCAGACGCGGCTGCTGCGGACAAAGAAACCTAAAGTTAATCAAGATTAACTCATCGGGGACCGAGACCGGATATTCTGTCGCCTACACAATAAAAGCTGCAGATTTTGTCGTGCGTAAAGCAGCCACATAGTAGTAGTACAGTTGGCACAGGGGCGCAAAGGGTGCATTGCACCCTCATTTAAACGCGTTCGCTTCTTCATTTGAGGCATGGTCAATATTTATATTGAAGAGCATTGATTTTGCGCCCCTTTAAAACTCAAATACGCCCTCAGTTAGTTGTAGATTCTCCACTGTGTATTGGATATAAATTTAATCCTTACAACTGCCCTTTTACAAATTTTAAGTAGAGGCACTTTAAAGCAGTGAGATGTTCATCCAGTGTGAGTGGTATTTAATGTATGATCTGAATTGACATCTCGCAGAATGGATCATCTACATTTTAAGACGCGCATCAGTGGCAGGTTTAATTTGAAAACGGGCCGGGATGCACTCCGCTGCTTGAGTCTTGCGCCGTGACAAAAGCAGCTGTGCGCTCCGCTCTCACACATCCAGCATGCAGCACTCTTCATAAATACTCTGACCAGCGTCACAGACAGTAGAGTGCGCGCCCACGCTGGATCTGCTGTCACCGTTACGCACAAACTTGTATCGAAACTTGAGCCTCCGCAGATCAAACTCGCTGGCAAAAGGCAAAATGGGATTTTGGGGCAACGCGTGTCGTTTTACGCACAACTCTCCATTCATGATTTACCCGTTAGTAAAGTGGAGAAGAACGTTTGGGCGCGTAATTGGACTTGGTCGGTCAATGTCAGCGTGAAATGAGAAAGCACAACGATGGTTTTAACAGTGAATTAACTATGGGTGCGCACGTTTTGGAGTCCAACTCCAGCGGCAACTTGACCCCAGCTGTGTCCGAGCCTGGGACACTCTTCCCGGGTTATCTGGTGATGATCTTGTCCGTGCTTATGGTGACTCTGGTGGTCGTGGTAGTCGCGGGGAACGCGCTGGTCATCATGGCTTTTTATTGTGGATAAAACCCTGAGAACTCAAAGCAACTACTTCTTTCTGAACCTTGCCATATCAGATTTTCTCGTGGGTGAGTTGCTTGCCTTCTGCTATTCTTTGTGCCACCCCTTGTCTCTCGTTTGGCACATTTCGTGTCTTTTGTTCTTTTCAGTGTGAATGAAAAATCACGCCTTAAAACATGCATGTGATTTTAGTGGGATTAATTACAGTATGCCTCAGTTTGTGAATTTGCTAGTTTGGGTGACCCTTATTGTCCTTCATTATTAATTTTATATTTTTTATTTGTAAAACAAAAAAGAAAATCATTATCAATCTTCAATTGACACATTTATTTTGACAAAACACACCAAATTATCCTTTCATTTATTGAGATTGACATGTACTTTAATGGGGCCACATGTGCAGACAGTTCTTTGTTTGAAATGCACTGCAGAGGAACATTTTGGTCACTGGTTCACTTGGTTGAGCTGCTGGTTTCGCACATGAATTGTGACTTGTGGCACTAGGGTGAATCATCCTGCAGCCTGTATATGCATATCTGTTTGTTCCATGTACAGGTGCCTTCTGCATCCCAGTCTACATCCCATACAACCTGACGGGCCGCTGGATGCTGGGCAAAGGGCTCTGCAAGGTGTGGCTGGTCATGGACTACCTGCTCTGCACCGCCTCTGTCTTCAACATTGTGTTAATTAGTTATGACCGGTTTCTGTCAGTCACCAGAGCAGTAAGTAAACACACATGTATCTTTAGTATAGAGTCTCATTTGTGTGTATGAGATAAAACTCACTCAAAGAGTCATTATTATATTTTGAACCACAGAACTTTTTTTCTACAAAAATTCCTATATTACAGATGGTGCCTTTGCTGACATTGCACACAATAAATGCAACATACTGTGCACCTTACCACTAATAGTCCATGTGTCACTCTTAGGGGAGTGTGTATTTTGTCCTCTCCTCCAGTCTTTCACAGAGGTCTCCATAATTCTATTCCAATACTGAACAGCGCAATTAATTTGCTCCACAAATATTGCCAGGGCAAACAGTGGCAGATGACTTGTCAATCTATACAGCCATAAGCATACACCGCACTCTCTCTTTTTAAATAAAGCATTTTGACACCGTGCCCTATATATTCTGTCTCTATAGACCGATGTGGAGTTCTCTTGTTAGGCTCCATCCCTCCATGTAACAGGCTGTACCTCATCTATCAGGCGCAGGAAGGCGGATTTATATTTGAAATGGGATGCCTTTTTGCCAAACAATGCACACTCAAGCAGGGAGCCAGAATGAATTAATAGCCCCATGGAGTGGCTCCTCTTTATAATGCATTTGATTTGATGCCCAAGTGGATTTGTAAAGTTGCTTATTAACCACAGGGACAATTAGCGGCATCATTGTCTTGTAGGCAGATACCCAGCTGGTACAACTGCAGCGATGATTTTAGGCAACGAATGGATAAAAACCCCACAACAAAAGACAGAGTGGTAAATAGAGGAGACCATTTAATGACAGACTTTAGACTGGTAGAGGTAAAGTGCAAGCGTGTGTGCACAGAAAGTGTTGGGTGGTAGGGAGGAGGAGTGAATCTCAGAAACCAGATGTCTCTTTCACACTTTTGTGTTGCACTGGTGAATGCGCTCCGAGCCTGACATTCCCCTCTCTCTTTAGCTCCAGTGACACACGGCGTCATGAGTGGGTTTTATTTACACAGGCTGAGATGGCTCTGAGCAGAGGCAGTGCATTTGTCAGTGTGTATAGGAGCCTTTAGCAGGAGGAAAAATGAGTGTATTAAATAAGCACTGATGACTCTTGTGTCCTCTATCTGTGGCAGGTCAAATACAGAGCGCAGAGGAACATGACCCGGCAGGCGGTGCTCAAGATGGTGGCTGTGTGGGTGCTGGCCTTCCTCCTGTATGGCCCTGCCATTATCTTCTGGGAGTCTGTGGTGGGACAGAGCGTCGTCCCATCTCACGAGTGCTATGCTGAGTTTTACTTCACCTGGTACTTCCTCCTTAGCGCCTCCACCTTTGAGTTCTTTGCTCCATTTATTTCTGTGGCTTTCTTCAATCTCAGCATCTACCTGAACATCCATCGCAGGAACAAGAACAACAGTGCCTGCTCCGAAGAGGAGCCCAAGCCCGAGCCCAGCCCCAGGAAGCACAAAGAGACAGTGGCATGGTCCGTGTTTTTTGTCAAAACTCGTAAAGTGTCATCGAGTGAGCCCACTGCCATATCAGCGGTCATCGAGCATGATGACGTACTGTCACCCTCCTCTAGCGGAGAGCCCACCACCTCTCAGATATTCTTACAAAGCGAGAGGTTTTCCCCCAAAAGGAAAAACTCCCGGCTGTTCCAACCTACAGCTTCATGCATTGCCCCAGCACGAAGGGCACCGGGGTCTCGGCTTTCTCGAGACATAAAGATTGCTAAATCGCTTGCGATAATTGTGTGCATATTTGGAATTTGCTGGGCCCCATACACTCTCCTAATGATCATCCGTGCAGCATGCAGTGGGGAGTGTGTGGAGAACTACTGGTATGAGATGACTTTTTGGCTGCTATGGCTGAACTCAGCCATCAACCCCTTCCTGTACCCTCTATGCCACAGCAGTTTCCGAAGGGCTTTCTCCAAGATCCTGTGCCCCAAGAGACAATCAGTCCAGCCTCAAATCGAGATACAATCCTGTTAGAGGAAATCAGTTGCACTTCCATTCTTTATGAATGCAGTATTGTACGTTGTGTGGTCAAAAACACTGTAAAAAAAACACTGTTCTTCCATTGAAAAAAAGACAATTTCCGATATAAAAGAAATGTTTGCATCAAAGACAATATTGTGGGATAGCAATAAAAAAGAGGGAGAAGAAACTGCACTTTTAGTATAAGTTAATATTTCATAATAATAGGCTAAGGCCGTTGGCTTGAGAGTCACCTTAAAGAGCAGATGTAAGTGGGCTTGATTAAAGGCTTGTAGGCCGGATGTCAGACATTTTAAGATATGCCTTCTTGTGCTGTTTCAAATGTGCACTCACCTTCGGCAGAAGGCAGACAATCTTTTGTGAGAGCAGTGGCATACCTAAGGCTTTATATGCGCTAAGGCAGAGATCATTATGCATAGGAGAGCAATTAGCATAATTTAGGCTAAGATATTATATAGTAGTATGCACAGCAAAGTTTTCAAAATGGTGACTGCTTGTGTGGATGAAAAAGCACAGTTGGAGTTGACAATGGCGTTTAGAGTGTTTTTTTTACAGCAGCCATGAAGAAACCACAAGCTGTTATCTGTAATGACAACCAAACTGACATGAAGGATTTTAGCCGCCTTGATTTTTTTTTCTTCAAGATCGCACAGTACATTCTTGCTAAGATAATTACATTGCTTTCAAGATTCAAGCTTTTGCAGCAATATAGAGATTAACATGGGAAACTATGAAGCACTTAAGTAAAAGAATAAGCTTTATTTAAAGACTGACTATTGCGTGTAATACAACCATAGTGGTGTGTCATTTGTGAAAAGGGCCCATACAGGGACAGAGTGGATATCTGCACTTCTTTAAAATACTCTATTGTTCATGTTGATGTTTAAAAGTGTACAGCACTATAAAAAGAAGACTTTTTTGTATAGTAATATCTATGCCAAGATAGTTTGTGGTGTTCCTAAAGCACATTATTTATTCAAAGAAGTTTTACAACAGAAGCAGCTATAAGCTACTTGACTTGACTTTGTACATCTCTTGGCTCTGAATGTTTGTCAGTGTAAGTAGCCAAAGAAATAATAAAGATGGAAATGCCTAAGGTTATGAAAGCTTGAGACTTGAGTGTGGATGTGTTTACTTTATAATCAATGGGTAACGTAATGTTCTCCATACTTCACATGTTATATCAGATTACTTTATGCCCATGGTTCTCAACCCTTTGTCCTTGAAATGCCCCCTGCTTGTGCCAGACACAACCGAGGCTCCTCTGCTCCAAAAACTCAGCCTGTATCAGTAATCAAATGCTTATATATAACTTCATATTTAGACAAATAGCAGTTTGAATTGGATTGTCCAACATTGTGCACCTTCTTTTGCCATGCAGACTTATTTTTTTTATTTTAAATTTCTGTTCATCTCAGACTTTGACCAATTTCACAGGTTGAGAACCACTGTTTTAGGTAGTCTGGAGTGGTGTCTCAGTGTCCAGTGCATAAAAAAGTGTCTTCACGACATTTATTGTGTAAAACATTGTACACATCAATAGTTAGAAAAGTAGAAATAAAAATGAATATTAGAATATTCCTGCATTGCTATGTATGTGGAGGATTAGGTAGATAACAGCTTTATTAAATTTAATGACATAATCCAGAATCCTGTTTTAAAGTTTCTTTTACTTTTATGCTGTTATATTCTGAGCAGAGATGGATGAGTTAGAGGTAAACCAGTTGTCTTCTTTTTCAGTGCCGTTGGACTTGAGATAGGAATTACCATGGAAAGAGTTTAGAAGTACTATATACACTGTTTTTAAATACAAAAGTTACAATACTGAACCATATTAACTCATTTGTTATTCTGGTCTAACTGTCCCCAGGCTTTGAACTTGCATTCGCCCTATCCAACGAGCTGTACAGCCTGGCTGTTTGCACTTATTTTTTGCCTCAAATTTGTATTTTTGCTAGATGAAGATCTACAGAATATTTGATTTATGAAAGCTTGGCAAATTTCTAAAATGTATTTGTGTGTATTGTTACTCATACATACAGTTTGTCGAGTCATATAACTAAGCATTTTTGGTTACATCTACAGTCCTCACAGTAAAATTGTGTAATTATTCACTTTTTTCAACTTTCCTCTGAAAATTGGACTTCTTAAATTCTTCTGCAGTTGCCTGGCAACTCCATCTGCAGCATCAAGAGTAGGAAATACACTTAAACAGATTAAAACAGAAAGTAAAATATTTCTGAATGATGAGGGGCATGAATAATGACCTATATTTTGTCTCAACTGTGCCAATAATACTCTTCAGTCTTTTGAAGAAGGCTAATTGGGAATATGGACATGGATTGAACTTGAAAAAGTGTAATGTTATTTATTTATTTACTGAAAATGGAGAATTGTTACATTTCAAGCCTAACTAATTACATGCCCCAAGAACCAATTTGCAGACCTGTCCCTAACATCAAACAGACAACAACAAACTGTGAGACAAGGATAATGACAAGGACAAACAGAAAACACAAAATAGGCATACATTTTAGGCATACACTAACAAAGGTGACACATTTGAGAACTAGTTTTTGTCTGATCATCAGTGTTTTGGTGGTAGCCATATGGATGTAAATAAGAAGTCATTTTAGCATATTAAATGTGTCTTTTATCTGTTAACAAATAACACACAAGTAGGAGACACAAGTGACTAAACAGTTTTTTTTTTTTTTTTTTTCATATTTCCAAAATGAGACAATGAATTGGAAAAAAAAAGTAGTGAGACTCCTTTGGGATTCCAAATATCCGGGAAACACAGCCGGCTCGGGGCCAGCTGGGAATTTGTGACAGTATTTAAGAGCAAAAGCAGAACCTCTGAGAAAACCATAGGGAACACAGTGAAGCCAACACTTCATTATACATAAGCCAACTGATACTGTAATGTCCGGGCACTTTGCCTATAGATAGTATTCAGTGGACTATGTAATTATCAGGAATCATCATTAGGATTTACATTACTAATTTATTTTATTATTTAGTATTTATTTAGTGTACTTTTCTTTTTCTTTTTTCTTTTCAAAAAATCATGTGATCAAACTATGTGAGAGCACGTAGTGTAGTGCTTAATGGGGTGGGTGGGGCTTTGTCAGGGAAGCCTCATAAAATCAGTGCCATAGAAGACATGCATGAGACATAACTCAACTTCCAAGATTTTAATTTGTTTTGGAGTCCACACTCTAAATAATCCTGCATAAAATATAGCAGTATTTGTATTTTCAAGTTGTTCTTTTATAATCGAGTGTTTATTTGACCTTGTTTTATCTTGTCAATAATCTATCCACTAAAGCAATAGCATTTAGTAGAACATCAGGTCATTATGTTATCCCAATGTATGCAAGCATTCACTTACCAGCACCCACATAAGGTTCACACATTTTCTTTCTTAAAATAGCTGCCATGTTGCCTGAGCATTCGGATAGAGGAGTGCAGTCTTTTTGTTTTTGTCAGTGTGTGTGACAGAAACCCTTGGGATTCATGGATTCTGCTAGTGTTGAATGATAGCGCCACATGCCCTTTGACCCCATGTCAGGAGCTGTTTAAAAGCTCCTGTCGCGTTACTGTAAGGTGCGGAGTCACTCTGGAGTGCAGAAAGACAAGTGAGAACATATGCTTTTCAATAAGACTTTTCAGGCAAGTATCATGGTAACCGACATCCACATTTTTGTGGTTATCATAAAAGACAGAAATTGTGAACTTAAAGGTGCACTATGTAACTTTTGCCAAGAATGATATCACAAACAAGTGATGCAACCAAGCTAAGTAACTGGTCAAATATGTTGAAAAGCAGACCTGCTCATGGTAAAAATGCAGGTTTTTCAAGGCAGTGAAAACACCTGTACTTGTTTAATACAACTTTAATGATATCCCATATGCTGTTCCAGGCTGATCATGGACGTCCCTATGAGGAATCAGCCACCTACTTTTGAAACTTTCGAAAAAACTGAGAGGTTCTGGATCATCTCCATGTTGAGGACCAGCAGCTTTACTTCAATATCTTCCCAGCTGACAGAACTTCTCACCCTTTTTCTATGAAGGACTCCACCACTTCTGAGGGAAACTCAACACTTCAGCATCTCGGACACTGGACCCATGTCAAATGAAATGTCTTCTTATACAGCCAACATAAAAATACATGTTGACAAATCACCCACGCTGTGAGTATAAATTAATGTCTAACTGTCAACCTTGGAGGCGAAGACATCCTAATGTGGTGACTGCTTCTTTGAAAGGATCATCCCCCTCAAAAAACTACAAAGACTTCACCTTGCAATGTCAGCAACAAATCACATCATACGGAGACACACATTTGGACAAGCATAATACAGTCCTTGCTTTGAACACTGTGAGATGGTTGCTTCTCAAAACATACTTGGAAATAAACTTGATGGCAGAACAAGAAGTGGGTTTTTCGACGTGGCCAATTTGGGTACATTTTTCCAAAGGTCAGAGGAGGATGAGATGAATAGAGAAGGTTTGGCAGACCTGTGTAGAGCCTCAGCTGGACTTGCAAATAGAAAACAAATTGCTCGCTGCTCGTATTGACATTGTTCCAGTGCGCAACGGGAGACTTAAGACCCAATAGTTACAGGCGTCAAACTGAAAATCCCAGTCAGTTCACAAATCCAAACGATGTGTTTTGTGATTGGTGCTATGCTAATGTAAATGATATCAGATGCATAGTGTGCGTACATCTATGGAAAATTTGTATTAGTCTCTACAGCAACTGCTAGATTATTTATACTGCTGTGGGCATACATTTACTCAAGTTACACAAGTTAAAAGAACTCCCACAATAAAATCAATGTTATTAAGTTAAGTTATAGGTTATTGTTCCTGTGGGAAATGTGTGTGTGTGTCAGGTGAGAGCAACTGACTATGCCTCTGTGCTGCCTGTGAGTGCTGGGGTTCAGATCACTTTCAATAGGAAAATACTATTGTTAATATGCATATTTGTGTTTACTGTATTGTTCATTAACCTGAACGACCTGGGGTGATGTTTGCGTATTTTCTAAATGAGAAAACAAGTTTAGCAGTAGACCTCCATGCAGAGGACCCAACCCGGAGACCTCTATGAGATAGGCCCTCATGTGACTTATCTCCATTCACTGGTCCCTAAAAGTAAATAAACAGGGGCCATGCTAAAAGTCCGTGAAAGTCGACTGTTTCCTAGCTGATGTTTTCAATGTGTTTTATTCAAGACAATCCTAAACCCTTTTCCTAACCTTAACCATCACAGCTCTGCACCTAAACTTAACTAGACTCAGGACATATATGTTATTATGCCTGTTATTTACACACTTTTGGGCAGTTACATATCTGTTTTTTGTTTGTGACAACATGTTTTAAACAGCTAATTAACCTACACAAGCAGAGTAGGGCAGAGACAACACTAAGCTAGTTAATTTGAAACTAGAAATGAATTGGGGATTAAATGTATTTGAAGTGCTTTTCTCTAAACAATTTGAAATGAGCTTTATCAACTTTAATGACTTTTAATAGACAATTAACTAAGGCAACAACTGTTTAAGCAGTTTAATTAAGTTGTTAATCTGTCCTTTACCCCCTGAAAAGATCAATTCAAACTGCATCTGTGTCTGAACCCTATGGAGTACAGACAAATGGCTGGACTCACTGTGAAGCTGTAGTTTTGCCCTCTGCTGTCTGATCTGCTCTCATTATAAGTGGGAACAAGCTATGCACAGAGGAGCGTCAGACTGCAAATCAGGCCTGAATTTTTTTTGGTAAATATAATAGGTATATATAATAGGTATATCTGGTGTCCGAGGGGATCGTCTGATGGTAGATTGAACATTTGTTGAGTCCTGACAATTCCCATGTCAAAGCTGAAGCATATCTCACAAAAAATTAGATCAGGTTAAAAAAAAAAAAAATCCAGGCATAATTTATATAAAAGGCCTATTAAATCTTTATGAGTTTGTAGGTTTGTAGTACATGACAGCTGTCCATTCTTCTTTCACGTGCCATGGGCTTCATAGTTCCAAATTGCAGACAGTAAGAAATTCAGAATTCTTGAACTCACAAGGTTATAAAGTAAACTGAAAAGAAAAACGGTGAGAGACGTGTTGTTGGAGGTGCGTCCTGGTAGAGGTCTGCGCTGTAGGGTCTTCTGGTGGGAGGTCTGCAGCCAGAATCTTGAGGAAAACTGTCTTTCTCCCCTCAGTAAGACATAATCAAATTATTAAATCTGAAAATCTCCAACTGATGGGTTTCGGTTTCCTACATTGTACTTTGCCATGAAATATCTAAAAGGTAAATTAACAAATGTTGAACTTGATCATTTCTGTTAGTGACTACATCCAAGAATTCGCTGTGTTACAAAGAAAATCTGCCCCATCTGTTTTAAATGACTGGCCAAGAATATTGTGGTGTCATCTGAAACCCAGCATTAGACAGTAATAAACTATTTTGAGGACTTTTGAGGGCATTCACTCTGAAAGTAGAGTAATACTACTACTACTACATTGATTTTTATTTCTGCCACTATTACTGCTACCACTATCTTGAATTCGGGAGCAGAGAGCAAGAGGAAATATATATCAACAAGCACCGCCCTCAAAAATGAAAATAGTAATATATTCTTAAGAAAGTGTGCTAACTAAACTGTGCATAACTGGGCTTGCTCCACTGTTGCTCAGCTCACAAAAGCGTTTTTCATTCAGCTGAAAAACAATTGCAATCCTCAAAGCGCGTTTCACTTTTAAGTCTGTGATGCAACATGGCAGTCAGTTACAAAGGCCACATCTGCTCTTTCAGTCCTTCCTGGTACTTACAATGAAACCACATCATTATAGCGACGGAAACGAGAAGATTCTGTAAACTATTTGTTTTGTTTGTTTGTTTTTTTTTTTGGGGGGGGGGGGGGGGGGGGGAATCACTACCAATAATACAAACAGTTGCTTTTCATTTTATTTCCTGCTGAGAAGAAGTGTTATGAGCCTATACAAGCAGCTGCGATTGACGTACCACTTAGCCACTCTCCATCATGGATCTCACTTCTCTAAATGATTTATGATGTTGCACAGGCTCCATTTTTCAAAACAGACACAATGTAAGTGTTACAAACATCCCAGGGCTCAACAATGTAAATGGGCATCGACTATCCTCACCCTCACCTTATCCCACAAATGCTAATTGCGAATATTGAGACGTTCCACAAGAAGCTCTCAGCACAAGAGGTCAATCAAACGTGACTCTTTCAATCATTAATTTCATTGTGGCGCACTGCTGTGGGCTGCTTTACTGGCTAATTGCCAACACTACTTTTTAAATTGTAGGTCAAAGTCGTCAGAAAGTTATGGTGGAGTTTAAGAAGATGTATCTCAAAGGGATTAGACTGCATAAAGAAATGTACTTGTAATTTTGCTAAGTTATCAATTGTTATGGCATATTTATAGTGTAAGTACATCATGACAGTATTTATAGCTAAAGTTGTAGATGTGGCGATGCTTTTACTTCCACTTGACAATCAATAATCATTTATTTTCAACTTCAAGCCAAACTAATTGATTGCAAAATGAATGGGCTTGGCATATGTTTTGATTGACACACCCTGCAGCCATTGTTTATAATTACAAATGATTTTTCTGCTGCCAAAGCTATGCACACTGATTATGTTATCTTCAGTTTGCCCACCTGTAGTAACAGAGGTAGCAGCAGTAGTAGCAGTAGTAGTAGTAGTAGTAGTAGTAGTAGTAGTAGTAGTAGTAGTAGTAGCAGTAGCAGTAGTAGTAGCAGTAGCAGTAGTAGTAGTAGTAGTAGTAGTAGTAGTAGCAAAACCTAGTAGACCTATGAAACTGCTCATACTCCATCGTGCTAAATAGAAAGGCAGCCCAAGTGCCCAGAGAGTTGGCCTACGGATCATAACCACTCAAATTTGCAAGCTAGCTAACATTTGGTTTAATGCAGCGCTGTGGGGGATACAGTTGACAGTCAAGAGGAACAAAATGGTGCTGAACAGTGTCCCTGTCCCAACCTTGGAGTCACCACAGGGACAGGTTCATGTCATATGGGCACTTTCAAATCTGGCAACGTTGCTTTTTTATGGCCGTATTGCAGTGGGAGAACCACAATCCCCATGTAAAGGCAGGATGTTTCTGTAATATCCAGTTTATACATCTGGCCACACTTACCTAGCTGCATTTTCCCCACTAACCTTATGCAACACAATTACAGCAGAAAAGCAACAGTTTTATTCAGACAACTGGATCAGAATGAGGATACTAACGCTGCTTAAACTTCCAATTTTATCTGATAATGTATTTATTGAAGATGTAGGCTTATGTCAGAGGCAGTGTGAGTACTGCTTCATGCCATAGTTTATTTACTGAAAGTGTAGGCTTTTGTCAGACAAGATAAGAGATATTTTATTCCATAACTGTGTGCACAACTGTAACTACTACAATTGTGTGCAAAGAGGTCAACTCTAGTTACCAGTTTCCCATCACATTGGCTTGGCCATGGATGAACACAAGTACAGTGTCAATGGTCATTTCAGTGCAATCTTTAACTAATCCACCCTGGGCTGACTGACTGATGACCATTGATTATTATAAATTGATGTAGAGCCACACTGTAGGCAGCCCTACTGACCATTTGCACACAAGCAGTGGACTGAAACTAAACACATTAGCCTACAACTACTTCTAATACTACTACTACTACTATGATAACATAATCAGTAACATATATGTCTCAGCATGAGTCCATTCAAGTGTACAAAAAGTGACTGACCCTCCAGCATTACCATACTTTTATGTAGCACGTAATTTCATGGTTTTGAATATATTTTAACATTAAACTGTGACGGTAAATGTTTGTCATATCATTTCATAATCGTTTCCTTTTAAAATGTGACACAGCTGAATTCATTTTGATTACACACGTGGTAGGTCTTGGCCGTTGTTATATGGGAATCTCAGTTATAGAAAATATATCACATGAAATTATAACATTCATTTGTGTATTCTGGCTCTGAAAATGTAATGAACATTTAAAATAATATAAAACATTACAATGGCCAACCACAGCAAGTATTTGACTTGTAGCTTTGTGCTCATTAGAAATACAGGGGTAGGCAGTGGATAAAAGCAAAAAGGCCTCAAAAACATCGTTTCAGATCATGAATCTCACTGTTCAAAAACCGAACAGCATCGGTCAACAGAAAAAAAATAAGTTGCTCTTAAATAATGCCTCAATGTTACACTTATCTAGTTGAATAAAGCCTGAGCAATCATAACAGCTTAACTAAAAACAGAAATGCAATTATTGGTATTGTTGTTTCAGCTTTGGTTATGGAGCTCAGCAGTGATGACCTGCCCCTGGTTACGGAAGTACATTTTCCATAATTTTTTCTCATGGACTAGACGAAAAAAATATATATTAAAAGTTTTAAAGTTTGCTCAAGGTTAATCACCTATGTGGTAACTAATAACCACAAGACCTATAATTTTGTTTAAAATCAATTTCTGAAACTTTCTAAACTGCTAAGTTATTTAAAACATTTTCCTGAATGTTAAGTTTTAAGTTCTTTTTGTGCTCACTGGGCTTAATACTGGTACATTAAAATTGGTTCATGGACGCAGTTGTCTCAGAAGAAATGTCCAGAGCAAGTTCCTCTTCTAAATTGAAGGTGGGTGGTTCAATTCAAAGTTATTTAAGGCACTGTACGTGTCTTAAAAACCTGAAAGACAGAACTGGTTCATTTTAAATGGTTTGCAGTGATCAATATTTATTCCTCACTTTCCTAACACATTGCTAGCATCCTAATTATTCATCACAGCAAGTTTGATAAATGTTTTCACAACTTTCACAGACCAGCGTTATGTCATCATGGCAATACTCACAGCAACTGTTAAAAGTGCACTTCCTGGTTAGTGAATGGTTAAACATATTGTTTAATCGTTCACTAAACAGGAAGTGCACTTTTAACAGTACTTCTCAGTACTTCAGCTGTACTTGGACACCTTATTGCACCCTGCCCAGTTTTACTTCTGACTGCTACTGACCCACCCTTTTGTTGTCTGGCATTTCAACTAAAATTCCATTCATTTCAATGGAGAATCAGAGAAAATCTGATATAAAGTAAGTTGATTTGTGTAAAATGTTCAATGTTCATGTGCACCAGCTAGTCAACAATACACTCTGGGTTTGTAGTCTGTACATAACTTATTTGGTATTGAGCTCCCAATGCAAAATCCCACAACCACAAAAAGAGACACAGATAATTGTAGTGGCCGTAGCACCTTTTTTGATAAGGTAAATAGGCAAGACACGTCCCTTAACTTTAGTGACTGTGTAGAGTAAGGTGTGTGTACGTTGTGTAACTTGATAGAGGTGTAAATTTTGGTGGACAAAAAAAAAATAGACCAATATCTTCTGTGTGATTTACACTATCCACTGCAGCACAAACTCGGCATGATCTGTACACTATAACACAGAGCTCAAGTGCCCACAAACACAGAGGGAAAAGTTAAGGAGGAACAACACACGGAGAAAGCCCTCTCTGCCTGTGGATATCCAAAATGGCCCTTTAATAGATCTAAGAGAGCTAAAAAACAAAACAACAGGGAATCTGAACCCAGAAGGAAAGGTGTAAATATTCCTCACACAGCAGGTGTATTTGAAAAACTTCAGAGAATTTTCAGACAGTTTGTGATTTTGGTCTATTTCAAACCTACAAACACTTTAAGACAGAAACTGGTTCTTCCAAAGGACAAAACCCTGAGCCATAAACAAAGTAATGTGTCTACTCCAGTGAAGAGTGCAGGGACACAAGAGAATGTACCAACACCAACGTGAGAGCTCCTCTGGACCCCAGTCTGCTGTACATCTCCATCTCAAAGACACTAACCACTCCTTTGAAGATAGTGAGGTACAGATCTGAGCCAGAGAAAAAAAATGGTTTGACAGGAGAGTTAAAGAAGAATATTTTTTTGTGAGGAAAGACAGTCCTTCCTTAAACAGGAATGGGGGCCTTAGACATCACCTTAGACATCTCCCAGTATATAACTCCATCCTCAGACCCAAAGCAATCAAAGGAAACAAAGAGAACAATAGAGAGAGCCATTAGGCCCATTATGGCTGAATGTAGGCTCATTTAGGCTGAAACTATAAACAATAGCTGTTTTCAGTGTAGTTATCTCCTCCCTTCAGACAGATATAAGGTGGTGTCCACCAGCAATCTGACCAGAACTGAAGAAGCAGCTTGGGTGAGCAGCAAAATGTACAACTTTTTGTCCAGTTGACAGATTTAACTTTGGCTTTTACTATGGCTCAGACCTGGAGGACTGAGGGATTACACAGACAAACTTGAAATGTTTTAAGTACAGCTTATTCATAGAGCGTAAAGAAAATGTTTTTTGTTTGTTTGTTTTCTAAGAAGGCATTACAATATTTTTCCAATAATACGCATTTTTGTTACCTTAAAGCAGGTTTCGAGTTCTACAGCACAGCAAGGTTTTGTTGCAGCCTTTCTTGCTCGACAAACCAAAGAAAGAAAACAGAAAAAAATCGGTCTTCTTAAAATGTCAAAGGGATTCTTGCAACACTCCCACATCACACTGGAGAACAGAGGCTGCATTTTCAGAACCTAAATCAAACATCTGATTTTAGCACATAACTTAGGCCTTACTAGATCAGGTTTAACTTAAAGCTGCACCGTGTGACTTTTTTGGTGGAGAATCTGCCACTGTGTCCATGCAAATGTTACTGTTTTGCCTAGAAAGTTCCAAAGCATGACATTAAACTTAATTGTCTTCATGGAGAAAAGCAGGTGACGCCACCAAGCGGAGCATTAGTAGATATGCGTAATGTCTTATTAAAGAAAGATTCCAAGTAAAGCAATACAATTTCCACGGAGTAAAGCAGGTGACAGACATTGCACGAGAAAAGTTACATAGTGTGCACCTTTAAAACAGTATGCAGAAAGCCTGAATCTTACATAAAACAGCTGTAAATGCACAAATGTTGAATGCGATCGTTTTCTATTAGTGATTATACCCAAGAACTCACTGTGTTGGAAAAAAAATCTGCATTTTAACAATATTCATTTTAGCTGCCCCCATCTGTATTAAATATGATTGGACTATGGAATGTTGTGATGTCATCTGAAACTCAGCAATAAAACCATTTATAATACCCCACCCCACTGTTTGAGACCCACTGCACTGTTACACTAGATTTTATCCCTCTGGAGTAACACCATTTATGACACCTTAAACTAAATCAGCCTTTGCACTTTCCATCAAACTCTTACAACACCTGGGATTTTGCACTTCATTGCTAGTCATCTTTTCCAACTTCAGACCATTTACAGCAGTTCAAGTTCAAGAGGTAATTTTGCAATGAGAGCAGTGAATTGGGAAAAACCTCATCCTAGCTATAATGCATTTCTTCTAATCCCACCCCAACACCCGCCACCCCAGCTCGCTTCATCTTTTTTATTGTCTCTGTCTCTCTCTTTCTCTCTCTTTCTCCCTGACGTTACCAAGTCTATCCCCAAATTTAGACTTTAGACTGCCAGGGAGCGAGACACTTGAATGGTGAAATAATGAGCCGCACATCGCTATAAGAAAGGCTACGTGCTATAATAGTCGCATCATGGGTGCTTAAGAGCGGACTAGACAGACGGATCCTGACAAATTGTACAGTGAAATCCAGCATTTTGAAGATGTACACCTGCAATTTTTTCTCCTTTCTATGGATATGAAGTAATTATTTAGTCAAGCCTACTCAGATCACTGACACATTGTAGACTCCAAGTTTCAGAATTTCTTTTTAAACTAAAGTAAAGATGGCACTAAATCCAGGAGGAAAAAAGCCAACTTCAGTGCTGGCTCCAATTGCTTTTCCTGGCACAAGTGGAATTACATTGTGGTTTAGATTCACAAAATCAGTCCATCTCATCTCTTCAAGCTTTAACAGTTTCTTTTGGGGGCTTAACAAACCCGTAACAACCTATTCAGAGCAGTTAAAGTGTGACAGATGTTTATTGACTTAATTTGTTGGGAAAATACCTGTTGTAAATATGAATTAATAAGAAATGTGGTGAAAGTTACAGGAGGTAAAGATTTCTAACACACTTTTTTTACTTACTTACTACTTTACTTCAAATATTACTGCAACAAAATTAGCTTCTGTTAGATTTTTGTGTCAATAACAATTTCTGTGAATATTAGAGGAGTCTACAACATGTTTGCTTGGTAATAGCTACAGATTTGCCAAACGCAATGTCATGATTTCCAACCAAGAAGTCAAATTTTAAACCTAAAACATGGCCAAACTGGAAAAACAAGTGTGACATTTTAGCTAAATCTTAAACATAATGATCTTAACTGGTCTAATCTGTCATATGCACTTAAAAGATATTCAAATATGAGTATAGTTACTTTGAAATAATATGACTTAGAGGTAAAAAGTTGTGGAACAATTGAAGGAAAAACCCATTTGGTGAACGTACTATATATAATGTAAAATCAACTCTTATGGGCAACCATGTTTTAAAAGTGTTCGCTCTTCATTAGCTCACTCAGAGAAGTATTATATGCCTGCATGTTTGAGTAGTCCCATTTCTAAAGCAATACAAAGTAAAGCTATAACATTACCATGGAGTAACGGACCCCACACTAGTGTAGCCTGCCTTTAAAATGCTATGCAGAAAGTCTACACCTTGTATAAAATACGATTCAAAGCTCAGAAAATACCTACTACTTTTCAACAGAATTTGTCAGCAAAATATATTTCTTTCTGTTTCGTATTAAAAGAATATAAACTACTATTGCTGGGGTTTAGAACATTTTGTATACACCAATAACATTTGACACAGATGGGAGCATATTTTTTTCTTTGTTAAATAGTGAGTTCTAGGGTCTAGTCATTAGGTTTACATATTGGATATTTCATGGCAAAGCACAATGTAATCAGTAGGGAAATCTGGCTCTTGGCCCTCATCTGGGAGTATAACATCATCACATTATAGGATCTGAAAACTACAGTATGGTTTTTGCACATAACAATATTGTAATATAGGATATTTATATCCATCCTAATTTGTATTGTATTTCTGTGTTATAGTGCATATATTATTTACAGTGGCACAATTTAACCAAAAATAGAACTGCATTATTTCTATAAGAAAATATAATATAATATTTAGATTTATTTGACTTAGGCTGATTAGCTCCAAATATGAATGTTTGCTAAAGCCTAATATAGCCAATAAATCACATTGACACATTCTCTACATTAAATCACAGGGGCATTAATACTACAGTTGAAATATTAGACTTCCTACTACTAAACAAAAGAGCCCTGTTCTATAAGGCTGCACATTCATAATAAACGAGCAGTCCCCACATTGCATCCAGATGGATACTGTTTAGTGCTATTGGTCAACCTGTTTGCTGTATCCATACAAAGACCTTCAAATAATATCACAATTATCTGAGTTTAAATTTGACCTTCAGAAAAGACATCCTGTCATGGGCTGTCAGTCAGATTGTCAGATCATTGATGTGTTTGTATATAACGGCCAAGCAGCTATGCAGCACTTAAACCATTTGCATCGTTTCTAAAGTGGTGATGGGGCCCTCAGATGTCATGCATAATTGTATTTAGTGGAAATAAATATCTTGTCTTACATATGTGTAGACAAATGCAACTGTCATGCCCCCCCCAATATGTGCCCAATCATAATTGTAATGCCTTCAGAGAGAATCTACAATGTAAATAATCATGGAAATAAAGAAGAAAAATAAATAAAAAGGTGTTTCCAGGTGTGTCTTTTGTCTGGTGGTGTACTCCGGTCACAGACAAATGTTGAAAACTGTAGTATATCCAGTTTCAATAAAAACGTGCACCTTGCTTTGGTGAAATGCCACGAGGTGTCAGTAGTCATGAACAGAAAGTCAATCATTTTCTATTAGGTGTTGCATTGTTTTGTTGTTTTGCTATGCAGCTCTTGCTTCATTCTTTTACCCCCAAATACTTGACAGTCACTCCCTCTGTAATCAGTTTTAAACAGACATTCCTGACTGAACCAATGTGAGTCTTGTGTAACTCTGTGTTATTGGCTAACTGTGGCCAAGTTTTATCAACCTTTGAAAATTTGAGAGACTTTAAAAAAGATGACAAAGACAGAAAAGCAGCAAAAGTTCTCATTGGTCTACAACACATAAACTAGTATATGTGCAAATAACAATATGTTTGAAACAAAGTATTTAGTTTAGATTTATTATAGTTTTACAGCTTTGTTTTCTATTGATTCTATTGATTCATTCACTCGGTTATTTTCAGCTGCGAGATTGCACATCTGACATCTTGATTTGACAGCCGTTTACTTTCCCAGTGGCGTTTATGGCCGGGCGAGTGGACAGACACTTGATGACCGTCTGGGCTCTGGACTACAATGGCTTTGGTTTAATTGCTTTCAGGTGTATAATTATTTGGGTTCCATTTTTTTTGTTTTTTTGTTGCCATGACAGCCATGACTAATTTGCGTCAGCTGACATGTAATCCTCAACAAAGCGGTGTTAATATTGATTTGCCAAGGCGCCTGTGTTATCTAATCATGCGCAACAATCCAAACTGAAAACATAACAAAGATGGCTTCCAGAGTGTGATACAATTCTAAAGCAATGCACACAAGCTGCTGCCGTTCACGGATCAGTAGCAAACAATGCTGTGCACATCTGAGGACTAACTGCAAAACAAGAGAATGGTTTAAAGTTGTGGCAGGAGCAAAGTGGTCAGCAGTATAGTTGTGTGAACAGTCCATCACTTAGGTCTATACCCCACATTTAGGATAATGTTAATAGAAAAAACATGAATGAATTTATCCATATTATGATAAAACAAGGATTGACTCAAAATTTGAACAATAGCTACCTCATTGTTTGGGATCCAGAATACACACTTCTTCAATACTTTACAAAACCGTGAGCCTGGTCAACAGTGAATCTCCCTGTTTCAAATGGGCATGATTGACAGGTGGATTAGCCAATTGGGGACACACATGGTCTGTCTGTAAAAAATATAGCAAAGCGGGTTGAACAACATTGTGGACTTCTGCAGAATCAGTGGGCGATCTAAGGTGAGACAAATTTAATTTCTATTTGTCATAGGTGACTAATAAACTCCTTTGTTTCACATGTGTCACTGAAAAATATTAATCCGATTGCATGATCGCGTTTGGCCGGGCTTGAGACTCGCTGGAGGACGTGGGGACCAGACTGATATCAATCTGCATAAAAAATACAAACAATCATTCTAGATGTTGCCAGGCAAGTTGCTGAAAGAACACTAGACAATACACAATAATGCAATAATTACACAAACAAATATTATCTCCTTGTCATCCACTTCTCAAACACTTCCCAGCAAGGAAGAATTTTAGGAGAGAACTTTGTAACATTTGACACAAGTGATAAGTAATGTACGAGTCAATAAATGTGTATTTTTTGGCATCTTATTTTCGCATCCTCCTCTTTTGCACTGTAAGATATTTATGCGTCATCTTTACTGCCTCCCCAAATCTCGTAACGGCGTAAGACCCACAAAGGAGGACTTAAACCACCCACACCATGTGCCCCTGGACGCAATGCACAACTTTCATGTTTGGTTTATGGGCAGCTGACAGAAGGGGGCAAGGACACCAAAACATGCGTTGAAAAAACAACACAGATTCCAACTGAAGTTCTGTTACATCGCTTTGCTGCAGGCGCTCAGGTATATCAAACTCTTAAGTGACTCAAAATAAAATATAATACATACAACTTGAACTGCATTTTTTCTATTTATATCTGTATTGCATTGTTTTAATTTGGTATTAACACCCCCCTATGCGCAGTATTAGAGTTCCAACGATGTATTTTTGTGTTGTCAGACATTTCAAGGTTAAAGGGTCGATATGATGCTATTTTTTGATCAATGTTGTTTCCTTCTATGTTGTTAAACCTGCATATTTAGGCTGAGCTTTTCTCTCAAGCAGAAAACACCATGTTCCACCTTTATGATGTCATTTTTTAATGCAGGTTTTTAAACTCCATACACCTTCACTAGAATTATCTGGATAATTTCAAAGCTGGAATTATCAATCTCTACTAAACAAAAGGTAAAAGGTTACTGTTAACTTGAAAACTACTACTTTATAGCATCACAAAATGGAGTATTTTGAGTTTTGGAGATGTTTCAGACTAATAATAAAGGATTAACCAAACATGTGTGAATGAAACAAAACAAACTGTTTTTGATGAGGTAACAACATTCTGATATGGCTTAAAGCTCACAAGAGTCAATTTCGCATAATATTGGACCTTTAAAAATAGCAACAAAGAGAAAAATACTGCGGCTTCTCAAGAAATACTTTATTTAACAGTCTTGAAGTTCAGCAGCAATCGAGCACATCTTATATCCTCATGTCTAAAAGTAGCACCACATTATAAGAGTAGCCCCATCATGTGAAGTCAAGGCACACAAAGAAAAAAGCAAACATAAAATCATAATATTTTGGTATAAATAATCCTTTCTGCTCCCTCACTGTGTAGAGTTTAGTTGTTATGACAGATGCACCTTTATCCAGGGCATATTAGCTTATGACCCCTGCTGTTTTTAATACAATAATTCAAAAAGGGCAGTTTACCTGTGCACAAATAGACTAGGATTTGGTCTGTTTGTCTATTTCTTTCTCTAAACTTGTAATTCTCCACAGTATTGCGTTTATACCTTTAAAGACATATTCAGATCAAGCTTTTTTTATAGTAAGAAGTGAGAGTGAAAGAAGTTTGGCATTAAAATCGTGGTCTTGTACTTTTCCACACATTTTGAGCCACTCAAGGTCACTTTAACTTTTTTAGTCGCTGCGATCGAGACTTATTTTGTTTTAATCTACCCCACAGGCACTTTTATTATATTGCGCTTTTATTATGTTTTACAGCAGATGTAAGAAGAGGGGGCACAGTCATTGATTCATTACAAGTGAATGACCCCGGGGATGAAATAGATAAGTTATTATTTTTCTTTTAACGGGTATCCGATTTAGATGGGCTATTATTTTTGAGTTTTGCACATACAAAAGAAAACATTAATTCCTTGCGCTTTCTCTTCAGGGTTCACAGGTGGAGATGTTGCAAAAATCATTGTGTGTGGCAATTACACTAGTACAAGAGCTGTCTTCAAATGAGAGTTGTGATTCAGACCACATACATGATAGACCTGTTGTGTGGGTTTTAGTTCGCTCTATAGATACATATTTGCATTTAGTTTGTGGCCAAGTCAAATATTACGTAGTGGAATGTTCAAGTATTGTAGTAAAAACAATGTACATCTCCATGGAGACAAACAGAGCAAGTTACAGAGAAGGCAAGTAGGAAGAGCAGATATTTATCAGGGTGTTAGCAATAAAAAGACTTGTAATATAATAAAGGTAAGATAAAAAAGGAACATTCTAGGCAAAGCACATTTAAGTAATACATATAGTAATGCATATGCAATAAACATGCAAAGGAGAAGCTAAGTACAGCTGCTCCTGACCAAGGTGGACGAACGTCCGATCTAATCTGAAGCTCTGAGAGAATGTTTAATATTCCACCATTTGTTCGGAAAATGATTTGAATATAATTTATTTATTTAGTGAAGGACAGGGTGTGTGGCAAACAGGGATCTATTACAGCAGTGCAAACAACTCAGATGGTTTAACGTAGTGAGGCAAAAGCTATTGGGACACGAGAGCATAAAAAGTGATGATGGAGGAATGTCATTATTATATCGAAGGTTAATGTTAAAACTTGATTGTCATTCACGGCATCGATAGGTGCGCGGGATGCCCTGGGAGAGCCGTGCACAGACTTATAGATGCAGTAGCTGAGGAGCAGGATGTTTTTTCTGGCCTGTTTCCTCTTGTCACCATCCTGTCAGTCATGTGTTTCCCTTCTCCAGGACAAGTCATCATCTCCTCTCTGTCTAGACCCTGATTACTTTTGACCTGGATTTGTATGTTAATGTAGCCACACACAGGCAAATCATCAAGACTTCACAATGAGCGTACAGAAAAGGCGTTTGGCCCAGTGTGACTTTTCGGTTGATGTATTTGGTTGTGTTTTGATAAAGTCCGTGGCCCCTGTGCTGAAAGTCAAATATACTCTTGGAGGGGAAAAAAAAACATGTTTACTCTGGTACTCTGGTCCTCTTCATTATTTGATAACCAAAATACAGCATTGTCACAACACTGAAGTGTGTTAAGAGAGTAGAAATATACAAAAATGTAAGGAACTTTCTCTAGAACTTATTTAAACTTACCGTGCAAGAGTTGTAGTTGTATTAAAATGTTGATAGTGGATATAATGGTTAATGTTATGTAGTTATGGTGCTAGAAGTATATGTGCAGTGGTATCAGTATTAACTTTTTACTCTGCTTGTAATTAAATTGATGTATTTTCACTTTTACTTTTAAAAACAGTATAATCTTCCAAACTGTATATTGTTATTATGTTATTATAATACTAAATTTGGTTATACATTTTTGATATTTTGGGCTGCTGTATTGCTATATTGGAAAGAATTATTTCGGTATCATTTACAGAATTAATTAATTAATTTTGTAACTACAATTTTGTTGCTTGTTTGGAGAATGGAAACTTAATGCAATTTGACATATTAAGAGTTTTGATGATTAAAATGTATGTATTTCACAAAGAAATACTGTTTTGGATATTTGTATTGGGTTCTTAAAAATATGAAATATCATGTGCAACATATAATTTATAGCAAGTATGACAAAATTGTGTAATTATCGGATCATAAGTCATGTATGATGTGTCGTACTAAATAGTGAGGGACCCTGTAATTTCCAGCCTCAAGTATTATACATAAAATTGACAACCTGCTATTAATGTTGAAAATAGTGGTTCCTGTTGTAATAGTGATAACAACAATTTGCAGAATGGAAATGAAATCACTGTATAATAGTTTTTGGAATTTTTGCAGCAGTAGTACACTGTGTACCATACCTGTGCATTGGTTTCTGTGGGGAAATTATGGTCCGTGTTTGTGTTCCTCTTGTGAGTGTCTCGGGAGACCTCCTCTGGCAGCCCTGAATGAACCACTGCTCATTTACTATGAAGGACCTCGGCTGTGCGTGGACTATAATTAGGCTTTCATTTGTTAATGTGTGAATTTATAGAGTGCATTATAACAGGTACAATCACTTCACTGTTTATTTTATTGTGAAACTCCAAATCCAAAATGACCAGAAAATGTTACAATTACATAGTATGAAGATAACTATTCCGACGTGTCCTGAGGTAAAGGTTGGTCCGTGCAATACGATAAAAAGTCTACTACTTTTTTTTACTCATATTGATCAATCATAGCTCTGCTCTAAGCCACATGCTTTTACTGACAGAGGATTTGTTATAGACATCTTGATGCAAAATGTCTTAGAAATGGCTGAATCTCAATTTTGATTAAGATTTGATTCATTGCACAGCCCTAAGTGGGAATATTTATATTCTACACTGTGTCAGCTGTTCCACTGACCCATCTGTTTAAGTGTTTGATCACAGGAGTTGAGGTTTTAACATAGAGTTTTATTGGCTCTATGTTCCAATTGTAGTCATAACAAGTGTGCCATTTACATCTACAAAGATTTAAGTAATGATTATCTGCAATGTGCTTTAGGACAGCTGAAATTATAATAATGCACTACATTTATACTGCACATTTCAAGACACCCAAAGAGCTTTACAGTGCATTATTCTTCCCATTTATACTCAGTAGTTGTGAGCTACTATTGTAGCCACATCTGCTCTGGGGTAGACTGACAGAAGGTAGGCTGCCAGTCTATGCCATGAGCCCCTTTGACCACCACCAGCACTCACACGTGTGGCACCTAACGGGAGCAGTGGGCAAACATGCAAATGCTACACAGACAGAGCCAGGCAACCCGGGGATCGAACCTATAACCTTTTCGCTGTGAGGCAAGAGTCTAGCCACTCAGGCAGTCAGGAGTGTTTTCTGAGGACACAACAACAGTTTCCACCAGAGCCTCTGCTGCCCCACTGTGGAATCTGATATTCTCTGTAGTCTCCTATCTGCGGCCCAGTCTTGCTTAGCTACCGTGATCTGACAAGATCATTCCCTGACCCCTCATAGCTTCTAGCAGAGCATGCATCTCCCCGTTTATCTGCCCATCAATCATGCCGTCTGGAATCGGGGAGACAGAATACAGTTCCAGACCCACTCGTCTTTGTAAAGTTTAATCAAAGCGTGTGGTTCTGGTAATAGTGATAATTCACCTGGTGAAAGGTGATAGGTGTAGTCATGACCAAGGAAATGAATGATTACTTTGACCAATTTTGGACTTTGGTTTAAAAGATTGTATGGATATAAACACATGCACATTGTGCTTGATTACGTTTTTTTCTATTTACAATGGTCAAGGGTGTGTGAGTGCAGGTTCCACTGATGAATTTTAACCTTATAAAATTACACTTTAATTATTCGGAAACTCCCATTTAGTGTTCCATGTGAGTTACTATAAAATAATGCATATACTTGAGGGACTTGTATCTGTAAAACTAGTTTTCACCAGAATACGACAGGATGACTCTAGCATAATTGCCTGCTTCTCCACCCACCTCTGACCAAGTTCACTGTTTGGGTAATTGTTTCATGTTCTTACCTTACCATTATCCACTGACTCACCACTAGCTGACACATAAATCATGAATGGCACTGACTTTGTCTCTGAGCATCTAAAAGAGCCTCTTTCAAAACACAACTCTATTTGACTATGTGCAGAGAGCTACTCAGAGACCTTCTCCTCCTCCCTGTTCTGACTGTATATTCCAAAATGTTTGTTGTATTCAAGAGTCTCTTATGGGTGGAGAGATTGTTTCGAACCAGCAGAGGACCAGCTTATGCTCACTGAGGCTATGCGTGACTCTGCCAATCGAAAACAAACCCTTTTTGGTGACATCGCCTTGGCCAGAACTGTGAGTTATCTCTCTTCTCATCTTCCAGCTGGCAATACATCCCCGTCCACTCCCAGAGCGGAATCTTTGGCTTTGAGAGAGCACAGGGAGAGAGAGTGGGGTAACGGAGAGAAAGAGAGTTAGAAAAAGAAGGGAGGTAGCAAGAGGGAGAGAGAGAGAGACAGAGAGACAGAGCAAGAGAGAGAGAGAGAGAGACAGAGTGAGAGAGAGAGAGAGGGAGACAGAGTGAGAGAGAGAGAGAGGGAGACAGAAAGAGAGAGAGAGAGAGGGAAAGCGAGAGAGAGAGAGAGAGACAGAGCGAGAGAGAGACGGAGAGAGAGACAGAGCGAGAGAGAGAGGGAGGGAGATAGAAAGAGAGACAGAGAGAGGGGAAGCGAGAGAGAGACAGAGAGAGAGAGAGGACAGAGAGAGAGAGAGACAGAGAGAGAGAGACAGAGTGAGAGAGAGAGACAGAGAGAGAGGGAAAGTGAGAGAGAGAGACAGAGAGAGAGAGAAGAGACAGAGAGAGAGAAGAGACAGAGAGAGAGAGAAGAGACAGAGAGAGAGACAGAGAGAGTGACAGTGGTGGTGATGGACACTTGAAGAAGGATTTCCACACCTTTTATATACCTCCTGTGAAATGTGACAGCTAATGTGGTTATATGTCAGTGAGTGTTGCCGAATATTGCACCAGTCTTCACACCAGGACAGCAGTGAATTCTCAAAGGAGACACCTACTGCACGGCTATGGTGTTTTGGTTTCTCAATTGGTTAACATTTTGAAGCAATAATGCTCCAGCAGATTTTGTCCAGAATGTACACAGTACATTTTCTTATAGTCTCATAGGTTTTGCCTCAAGAGGTCACATCACATAATCTGTCCCTCAGTGATTTGTATTTTGTTTTATTTTAAACTGGATGCCCTTTCTGACAGAACCTTAAATAAATATGGAAAATTATATTTATTTTCAAGAAACATCAGATGTGAAAATTACATTATTGTGACAAATGTTAAAATATTCACTCATTCACTTTTAATGCAAATCTAAGCTGCTAGGGTATGAAGAGAAGGCTTCACTGTGTGATTATTTCTGAATTTCAATTTGTTTGTAAGCTCAAGCATCTCAAAATAGAGGAAAGACCCCCAACTGTTAAATGGCAATCCTTGAACAATATTGTAATTTGTGTTGTCACAATCAAAACAACGAGAAAATGGAGTGAGGAGTGGAAATATTCCTCCTTTTATTATAGAGATTTTATCAGGTTTGTTGTTGCTTGGACACTGCGGTCTATACAAGCCACATTTGAGCAGCTTTAGTGAGCAGTACAGTACATGCAGTTTGTCAAAAACCCATTTCATACAAATACACACCAACCCTGACATTTTACACCTTGTCCACTGGGACTGTCTCCATTCAATAAAATGACTGTACACACACCATTGTGAATATTGGAGGTGGGGTTAACAGAGCTGACATCCGCAATCCCAAAATACACCCTGCACTTGGACTTCACATGAAAGAGAAAGTGAACAAGAGCGAGACAAGTGGATTTGTATGGTTTAGTGATTTAAGCAGCAAGACAGGATTTATATATGTGTGAAAGAGGATGTGGAATAAGTTTGTAGGACTTTGAATAGATACTATAATAGGGATGGATGAAGGTGCTGCATACTATACATCAATACACTGAAAAGTACTTTATGAGTTGGATATTATTAACAGTATATGTATATGAAGCAAGTGCAATGTTTCATATACAATTATTGTAAAGTGGTAAATCTAGAAGAAAAACAGATGAACTGTATATGTTTACATCATTACCTCTGAGGAGTCTGACTCTATCACATAAAGTTTTTGAAAATAATGTGTGCTTTTTGACACTGCACTGGAGGTTAATTTGCATGTTAAGGGAAGTTGTGTGAAATAAGTACTCAGTTTTGTTACTTAAGTAAAAGTACAGACACCAGTGCAAAAAATATAAGTAAAAGTAAAAGTATAACACGACAAATCTATTTAAGTAAAAGTATTAAAACACCCCTTTAAAAATATACTTAAAGAAACACATTTCATGCAGATTTTGAGGTTTTATGAGGTTTCCAATGTATTGATTTTGATGAAGATTTGTGTTGAATTTTATTCAACAGAAATAATAATAGATTTTTTTTTTTCCTACATGGTTTTATTTGTAGATTTTTGCTAAGACTACAAACATGTTAAAAATAAATCCCTGAAACTTTTCATCAAGTCAGAAACAATAAAAAAAACAAAAAAACTTTTACTTTTCAGTCCTGTATGTAGTGAAGTAGAAAGTACAGATACCTGCTCTCAAATGTAGTGAAAAGTAAAAAGTATCCACTTTAAAATATACTTAAGTAAAGTACAGATACCGCAAATGTGTACTTAAGTACAGTACTTTACTACTTTTACTTTGTTGATGTATACAGTATGTGTTTTAAAGAAAGTGCTGCGGTCAAGTTATAGTCCAATTTATTTATTTGCACAGAAAGAATCATTTTTTTCTCACCTGGATTCAGCAAAAGCTAGATTTCTCTGCTTGATCTAATTTGTCTGAACATTGCCTCTTTTCCCGAGAGCTGTCACAGATTAATAATGTGTAGAACTTGAGTCAAAAGTGCCACAACAATTTGTCTTGTGCCCGGTTAACGTTATCGTGTTTTTACACTTACTTTGTACAGTTAGATAAACATAAAGCTTTAGTTTGTCCTCTAAACGTGCATTTGCTGACACCATAGACATTTATTACGTCTGGGTTTAGTTTTGTTTTTTTTCAATAAATATTCAGTGTTTTAACCTTCTTAAACCTTGAGGCCTTGTGACAAATGGGGGCTCGTCTGGGATCAGTTATTCATAAATTTTCTTCACAAAATGCATCAACTTGAACAGCGACCAAAATCCACTTACATGGCTGAAGAAACATATGACTGTACCTGACAAAGCAGCGCATGAAACTCAACTGTTTATCTTTATTACGGTGTGATGGAGCATGCACCATCCATAGCCTGCAGCCTGCAAGGACAAGTGCTCTGAACATAACCAATACATGCGAGCATTTACACTCCAGTCAAGCGTTAAGAGGAGATGAGGAGCCGGGGACAACCTAAAGTCACATCCTAAAATGCAGAGTAAAAGTTTCCAGTTTCATTTGGAAAGAAGGGCAGAAAAGTCACACTGTCTCACTAGGGACAGCCTGTGTAGCATTGTCAAGACAAAGGGCTCCAAAATACACTAAAAAGGAACCAATCTGGCCAATAAACAGAAGATAACAGCGGGGCTAAAATGCAGAGGTAAGCTAATATGGTGGCTACTGTGAGAAACCTAGCAGTGGCATTATCCATCAGAATAAGTGTCAAACCAGTGTTGTGACCTTTGCAAATATTATGTCAACTTCAATTTCTTCAACCAGCAAACATGCATTCCTGATTTAGAACTAAATTTGATATTTGATTAATTACAATATAATATGTTGCTTACTTCATCGGCCTTATTTTGTGTTCACAAAAATTCTATTTTTCTTTTGCGATGTACATTGCATGAGGATACAGGGTCCACTGGAAAGACTCACTTGGCAGCTGTACAGTCTTAATTTATGAGGGTTCTGAGGGTAAAGTACTAGCAGGTGGTACTTGGAATATATGTAAGTATTAGTAATAGGTTTCATCCCATCCTCTAATCAGACTAGAGGCTGTAAGACAAAAACACAGCATTGTCCTAAATGGATGAATGGCTCAGTTTGCTCACTAATAGGAGAGTTGGTGGTTTGGTTCAGGCTTTAGGGCCATGCTGTTACTGTGCCCATGTGCAACACACACCAAGTGCACAGGTGTATGAGTGAGTGTGTGAGTGCAAATGTGGTACTTGTTAGTCGCTACAATCCAGTGTGTTTACATACATTAATGTTCAATAACCTCCAATGTGCCAACCAAGAGATTATACTGATTAGAAATAAACAAAGTTTTATTAGGAACACATATATTTATATTTTAATTTGAACTGGAAATACAAGAATCCAAGTTATTTTCAAGCATTGCCTTACTACTTTGTAAAATACTCCTACACCTCACACTCAATTCACACAAACACAAACGACCCTGACATTTTATACTTCATCCATTGGGATCCCTCTTCATTCAGTAACACCAGACACCAGTGGATTGTGGAGCCGTTTTCTTTGTAACAGAGCTGACAACAGCAAAGCCACAACACACGTCTTTCACTTCCTGTATCGCGCAGACGAAGGGGAGAAAGTGCCTCCTCAGTGAAACATCTACACCCTTTTAAGAAACCCAAAGGATTCCAGCACAAACACCCTTGAAATGCTCCTTTCCCCATGTTTAAAACTCTCTGGCAGAAAATACAGTGATACAGTAAACTTACTTTATAGTTCAAACATAGGTGTCTATGGAGAGATGAGATGGGTTTTCAAAGATAATTTTGTACATGTTTTATTCTGTTTTATTACATTTTGTAGATAGAGACAGCGAGTTACTGCAGCCTATCAGTAAGCGATAAAAAATTGGGTTATAAACAATGTCTTTTTGGCTTCACTGACATAGAGCATTAGGTATCATGTTACTCTTTTTACAAAGCCTCTACAACAGAAAACTAATTTTATTTTACATTGTATTTCCTATTACAGCTTGAGGGTTGGGGGGTTACTACTGCCTATCAGTAAGTGATACAAATATGGGTTATAAACAACGTCTTTTTATTGTTGGCTCTACTAAAGCAGAACATTAGGGATCATGTAGGTTACTCTTTTACAATGCCTCCGCAACAAATTTTATATCCAAGAACTACATACCCATTTTCTTGCATCCTTACTTGTACGGTCACTTGAGGACAGACTTGGACAACGGCTTGCCCCTCTGATAGTCATAAAACTGTTGGCGCTTGCGGTTGTTGTGTGCTGCGCTCTAATTGAAACAGAGAATCCAGCTGAGTGAGCGGATGTGACTGCCTGATAACACATCTGTTTGTGGGAGCCTCATCACAGGTATGTCTTCAAAGAGGCAAAATGTCTTAAACCAAAGCACTGGAAAAAGTGTGACAAAGACATGCACGCTCCCTTGAGGCCATCTGCATTGATCTCATTGCCAAGTGTGTCTCTGGTATAAACAATTATCTGTAAAGCCCATATTAACACTGACAGCTGCTTATGTGTCACAAACATTATACAGGCAAAGAGATTGGAGTCATTTCATTTAGTTGAAACAAATCTGTGACATTGTTCCCAATATCAACTTTTCTTATTTTAGAACAGAGCGCTAAATTTTCTCGTATTGTGATATTGAAGGTCCCCGTCTGGCCCTTTTCCTGCCATAGCCTGCAGCAGCTATACTGAAATAAAGAGATGTACAGCTGGAGAGAGCTATCTCCCTGAGCCAAGGGCAAAGACTGCACCCCAGGAACGTCATAATATATCAAGGATTAAAATATAACACGATTTGGGTAAACACGGGCAAACATCCACCTACCCTGACTTGGTAATGTGCAGGGCCAGTTCCCTCTAAACGGTCTTTGATCAACACAGCAGTCTGTTCATCTGAAAATGTCTGCATGTGTAGATACATAGAACATAGTGAGTATCCTAATATGCCTAAAACCATTGTCATGGAAATGTAAGTATATTCATGTTGTGTAAATGCAGAGACCCAGACTAGACTTTAACATGTGTGAAGGCTCCGTCCCATCCTCCAGGAAAGTCTTTGTTGTCTTATCTGTCCTCAGGTGTAAAAGTTTATTATCTCATGGGTGTGTAACAAAAGTCACTGCTTTAAAATATATATAGCTTTGTCATTCTGGTATAAATATTCGGTGCTCAGATGCTCAGGGAAGACTAAGGACCAGGGGGAGAGATGCTGTAGGAGAGAGACTCAGAGAGACTTGGGACGCTGGAAGGCTACCAGTCTATGGCCAGGGGAGGCCTGGGCCCTGTCCTGTCTGCATCTTGCGTAACACAGAATAAACCCTTTTTGAATTTCAAAACTCACCTAACTTTGGAGTACTTTTCATCTAGAATTGTAATTTTTCCACAACACCATGTACTGTGCAGTCAGCACCACTGATGATGTAAGCTACTGACCACTGCAGATTGGGAGTACCTCAAACTCACTTCTCCTGCTGCTAACACAGTGGTTCTTAACCTTGTTGGAGGTACTGAACCCCACCAGTTTCATATGCACATTCACCAAACCCTTCTTTATTGAAAAATAAAATATATATTTTTTTCAAATTCAAGACATATGTATGTTTTACTGGTGCACAAAATGAACCGTGCATTAACATCACTGTGTTCAAAGAATAAAACCAGTACAATGCATGAACTCATAACAAATTACATACATACTTTTTTACAAAGACATGACCTTTTTTAATACTACCACACTGAAATTATTTTAATTTTTAACCTTATGTATTCCAATAATGAACTTATTGTATTTATGCTATTTATTATTTTTAACATTTTAACACACACCCATGACCTAATTTCCATCAGGCTAGAATAATAATGAATATTTACTGCAAATCAGTGTGACTTCTGCTGTTGCCTTTGAGAGACCAGTTCAGAAATGCGTGGCTTCACCTTGGCCACTCTCTGTTCCTTCCTTCATTTTTATGTTGTTTTATGTGTTTATGCTATAATACATTTTATTTGTTAGGCGCCTTTCAAGGCTCTCAAGGTCGCCGTACATCAAGACACCAAAATAGTACAATACAAAATGAAACAGTGTAAAATGATTAAACATACATTTAAAAAACAAATCTAGATTAAAGCAAATATAGATTAAACGACAGTGCAGTTATGGTCAGAGAGGTCAGGGTGAGAAGACCTTTCTAAACAGATGAGTTTTGAGTTTAGATTTGAAGTGTGAGAGTGAGTGTGTGTTGCAGAGGTAATGGGGGAGGGAGTTCCAGAGCTGGGGAGCAGAGCAGCTGAAGGCTCTGCTCCCCATAGTGACGAGACGGGCAGGAGGGACAGTGAGGTGCAGGGAAGAGGAGGAGCGGAGGGAGCAGGCAGGTGTGGAGATGTGAATGAGGTCAGACAGGTATGGAGGGACCAGGTTGTGGAGAGCTTTGTATGTGAGGAGTATGATTTTGTAGTGTACACGGTGCGTGATGGGGAGCCAGTGGAGCTGTTGCAGGACAGGTATGATGTGGTGATGGGAGGGTGTGTATGTGATAGTGTGGGCGGCTGAATTTTGGACTGGTTGGAGTTTATGGAGTGATTTTTGTGGGAGTCCAAACAGAAAAGAATTGCAGTAGTCTATACGGGAAGTGACCAGGCTATGGATGAGGATGGCGGTGGTGTGTGGGGTGAGTGAGGGACGGAGACGGTGGATGTTTCTGAGGTGGAAGTAGGCGGACCGGGTGATGTTGTTGATATGGGAGGTGAAGGAAAGTGTACTGTGGAGGATGACACCCAGACTCTTTACCTGAGGGGAGGGGGAGATAGAGGAGCCGTCAATGGATATGGAAAAAGGATTTATTTTGCTTAGGGTGATTTGGTGCCGACGAGTAGGAGTTCTGTTTGAGGAAGTTTGAGGTGAACCAGGTTTGTATTTCTGTGAGACAGTCTGTCAGGGAGGAGGGTGGAAGTGTAGAGTTGGGTTTACTGGAAATGTAGAGCTGGGTGTCATCCGCATAACAGTGAAGGCGAATGTGGTGTTTTCTAAAGATGGAACCAAGGGGGAGAAGATAGATTAAAAAGAGCAGAGGACCAAGGACAGAACCTTGAGGAACATGCTGTTAGAACGGCTCATTTAAGTCGGGCGGGTACTTTGATAGGCACATCAAAGGGTGCATTTGTGGAATTGGGACACGGCCAGCATCTGGAGACGCTCAAATCATATGAGTCGGGTGTGTGTCTTGACCTCCGCCGAACCCCTGAGACTGACTCACCGAACCCCTAGGGTTCGATAGAACCCAGATTAAGAACCACTGTTCTAACATCTTTGATTTGAGTACAAAATGGTACTACTATTTAAACCATGACATAACCATGGGGATTAGATGCTGTAATCAAGCAGCTATTGCTCTAGTCGAGTGCATTCAGTCATCTTTATAGGTAAAAGACTTCCCTGGGGAGTAATGGTAAAGGCAGATTGGCATCCTTCTGATTTAGACTATACTGTCATATACATTACAATTCTTATTCCTTATCCTTATTGGTGTGCTTTATATCAAATGGCAGATAAATGTTCTGGCTTGTGTCAGAAAGAGCCCAACCTAATAAAGAAGCATTGATAATTGGGCTATTTTACCAAGCAAAACTTTTTACTCTTTGTGACCTTAGTGCTAGAAGTCATTTTAAAGGGCATTAGCCACATAAATTCAGAAATGACAATGTGACTGTGCTCACACTAATAGAGGAAAGTAGAGGGCACTCCAAATGTAGCTGCTAGTTTAAAAACGTAATTAGGCTGTGCTAGCTAAGACTACATGCTACAAACTCTTTGATTGCATAAGCCCAAAAACTCTCTCTCTCTCTCTCTCTCTCTCTCTCTCTCTCTATCTATCTATCTATCTATCTATCTATCTATCTATCTATCTATCTATCTATGTATATATATATATATATATATATATATATAGATATATATAGATATATAGATATATAGATATATAGATATATATAGATATATATATATATATATAGATAGATATATATATATATATATAGATAGATAGATAGATAGATAGATAGATAGATAGATAGATAAATAAATAAATGCAGATGTCCTTCTTACCCTGCTCTTGCCAGGAGTTCAAGCTCTCCATTGCATCAGATATAAAATATCATATTTCTTTGAGACATTTTGATCAAGAACAAGCCTCAAGAACAAGACTTTGTTCTTCTTTAAACCTTTGCAATATAATGTTAGCTATGCAGCCAAGGTCGCTTGCAACTAATACAGAAAACTAATAATCTGTAGGTGTTCTCTTGGTACTTTTTGGTGCACTCACCTTTTCAAATGGCTTTAGATATTTACTTGACATTTACATTTGATCAGGTCAAGTGTAGTCTTCACATTTATATCTTATGTTTTTGCGTTCAAATCACACAACTTTGTTTTAACTACAAAAGGTCGAGAAAGTCAACAGCATAACAGCCTTGGATACATTTAATTATAGGGGCGAGCAAACTCATCACTGAAAAGATCTCCCTGGTACATCAGTACAGCTGAAGATGAAGATTATAGATTGGATGATGAAAATAGGATTTCTCTAATATTTCCAAAGTGAATCTGATTAAATTTTGCATGCGAATGCTGGCAGGAAATTTACTTGCACTATGAGCTTGATTCACACCATGTAAGTTTTCACTTTTCAGGAGGAGCACTGGTAAAATTATGGAGAGTAAAATGGCTACATACAGGGCATATTTCTGAGAGACCTAGGACATGACATACTGAGCTTACAAATTCATATCCAAATTTATCTGAAAATGTAGAGGCTATTTGGTGTATATAATATAAATACTAATGTGTCAACCTTGCATAGCAGAAGACGGTGGCTGAGTGGCAACACTCATGCCTCACAGCAAGAGGGTTTGGTTCGATCCCCGGGTCGCCCAGGCCTTTCTGTGTGGAGTTTTGCATGTTTCTCCCCGTGTCTGGATGGGTTTCCTCCGGGTACTCCGGTTTCCCCCATCAACCAAAACATGAACGCCCTTCGAGACAACTGTTGTTGTGATTTTGGGCGTTACAAAAATAAATTAATTGAATTGAATTGAAGACGTGGCAGAACTATTTTTATACCTTGGTGGACGTAACATATGAGTGACACGTTCAGCTGCCTTTGTATAATCTTGACCCATATCCACCTACCTTCAGTCACATAAAGTTAGAGTTAGAGAGAAACTTAAATCTTTTGGTTTCAAGTTTCAAAACAGATATTTGAAGAGTTGCACATGTATTTACAACTAAAATTTGAAGGCCTGAGAGATCAAAATAAGATGGGCTTTTAGGGGGAATTAATTCTCTGATTGGTCCAGTTGTGTTCAAAGATAATTTGTGTTTTTTTATGACTCAAATACAATCCGCAAAGACCAAAAGAAAGAAGAAAAGAAGAAAGAAGAAAGAAGATGACTTGACAGAACTATTTCCTGCTGGACAAACTGAATATCTGAATATCTGCTGTTCTACTCTAATTATTGGAGACTGGAGAGGGTGCCCATTTAAGAGATTCATATAATATAACTTCTAAACTAATGCTTTTTTCTTCATTTATGTTTGCACCTTAAATAAAAGCAAAGTATTTATTAGATATCACACGTCTGTTACTATAAATGTTTGAAGAAAAACATATATCTTGATTTCCTTTTTTTATTTTGTGTTTTGTTTTTTGTAGAGACTGGTGACACTCTAACATTAAAATAAATACATCGTCCTAACAAAATTGTCTGTCTGGAAGAAATGAAGATATATTGTAACTGAAGACAAGGAGAATGTTATTAAAGATTTAAGAAAACAGTTCCTCAAAAGTGCTTTGACTCTTAGCTATACATTTTAGTAGTTAGCAAAAACAGAGTAAGAAAATAAATAATAAGAATTAATAATTATTATTATTTATTTGCAAGCAGTGTTAAAGGCCCCGGCTCCTCATCATGGGGTACACACAAAGAGCCCCCTACTGCACCCCTCCCTCCAATGTCAGCATATGTACTGTTTTAAAAGTAATAGAGTGCTCTCACTGTCTCTGTTGAAACATTTTATTTCCCCATTCGTCCACTCAGATGGAATTTTCAATGGTCCTGATCCTTCAAATTTTGGTAAAAATCTGTAAAAAAGATATCTTAGCCCAGGAATAGTAGTAGAAGAAGTCAGTTCCTGGCTTGAGTTTAATAATAAAAAAAAAAACAATTCCCCCTTTATAAAAATGTGTTTCCGTAGCTCAGTTTAAAACAGCACAAGACTTGTAACATTTTGGGTTGAAGTTTGGACAATTTGCTCTCTCCACCATAATTTGCTGTCACCCTACAGAATCAATGTAGCATTGCAAAGGCCAAAACATGTAACAATGGTGTATACAAAGTAATTTCGAAGAAACTATGATTCATAATATCTTTCTGTGGAGCACAATAAAGCTCTTGCCCATTGAGCTGTGTCCCTGTTCATTTTTGTCTGACCTCGGCAGTCACATCCTCTCCCTCTCTCAACTCAGCTCTCTCCTCACTTTCTGCAGGTTGAAATTAGAGGGGGAAATTGCATTTTAAAGATCCCACGATTTGTTAACTAAAATGTGAGCATGATAATAATCCTAAAGAACTGTGAATTTGCTGATTTAATTGTAATGAAAACCATTGTACTTGAGGGGACAGGATGAAATCCTGCTGTTGCACCTGCAGCTGAAACAAATGAGTCAAAAGTGTCAAAAATGCATGTAATAATACTAACACTTATGTTTTTTCAAAGTTTATCCATTTTTTTTTACACCTGCCTGTTGTCCAATAGATAGTCAGTTAGCTTGTGTTTTCGGGTCTTGTTTGACTGGGGAACTCACTGGAACTGAAGAAAGAGCTATAGTTTTCTTGAGTAGAGAGCAACTGATGCAGCTAAAGCAAATGTTTAGACAGGGAAGCCACTTCCTCCTGACTCAGCTGAACAAGATATCTGTGCTGCTCGGCCAATGATAAGCTCAGCCTTCACCTATTATTACTCAGCAGCCTGTTTTATGTCAACTCAATCAAATAACTGTATTTATCCCCAAGAGGGCATTTCAGCACATTCAGTGTTTAAATCGTAATTATTGAAAAACTCAAAAAGGTGCAGCATAACAGAAGGACTGGTTGATCAGCAGATCGTGTGCCTGGGCAGTAACAGCCCTCAGGACAAAATTGTTTCTCCTTGGTGTCCAGGCATCACAGCCGGCCTTTAGGGGAGGAGAACTCTGAAGACGCAACAGGAAAGCCCTCATCTAAGACTCTTTCTTACTTTTCCCTCTGCTTAATGTTGAGGTGAGACAGGCCATTCCCTTGAATCATTGTCACAGAAAGGCCAGCTAGCTCCATTTACTGTATCTATGGATATGAAACCACACAAGCTGCACTTGGTTAAAAATCACACTTAATAAATGTGAGTAATGCATTTTTGATACTGTAGTGTAATTGTTTGAATTTCATATTTCATTGCTTGAAAAGGGATGAATGGCCTTTCACAATTTAATCAATTCTAATGTCTACATGTCCTTTAAATGTGCACATTTTCTTCTTTAATGTACATCTAGCTGAAAAGGTAGGTACACCACAGTAGACATGGATGGAAAGGTTACTATTTGAGGAAAGTATGCAAAACTAGCTCATGTGTTTATTTTTCAACACTGCATTAGTTCCTCTGCTGCTCTAGTGCGTCTGTACTGGAAAGATGGTTGTCTGTCATTAATATTCCCTTAACACTTGTGTCTGACAGCGATTTAAAGAAACGGCGCAGCATGCACGCTCCACTTTGCCAGCCTCTCTGCCCCGACGGCTCATATTTTCAATGTCCTATAAAATGATTGGATGCATGGCAACCAGACATTAAAAGGTTCAAAACACAAAACGACGCAGTGCGTCAGTTGTTCCAGACTTCAAAGCTTTTGTTGTGTAGTTTTTTATTCCATTTAAAATATAACATTTCTATCAGTGCAAGGAAGTAAACAATATATATATGTATATAAATATGATATCAACAAATACAATTTCATTTTTAAATATAATGTTAAAATGGTTAAGACAACAAGTAGGCAAAGTGAATAATACAGATAACTTATAACATCTGAAGTGTTTGTGTGTGGGATACAATATATAAAATATACAATATAGTCACTAGCAAATTTAATAACTAACCTTCAAAGAAACAACACTTTTGGTCTTCATCTAAGTGTGGATTGAAATGCCAACAGTATATGTATATGTGTATATAAAAATATGTGTCTGGCTGGAGAATATAGACACAAACAATATACTTATGTGTTTTGACTTAAGAAGTCAAAATTGGCAAACATGAGGATTTTAGTTGAGTTATAGGTAAGAATACAGTATACAAATCTGCACCCTAACTCAACATCTATAAAAATTGTTCAAGGCACAAACATGTGAACTAGTGAAAGGTGATGCAAGTGGGGAGAGCCAGCTTGGTCGTCTTGTCTGGCCCAATATTATATAAGTGTTTAAGAAGTTAATTCTAACTCCAGAAATACGTCTCAATACACAGGGTTTTTCTCTGTTGCATTTGGAAGTTGGTCAGAATGTAATGCCTGAACTGTGTATTTTTAGTGCATCATAAAAATGTGCATATTAGAGCAGCATGTCACAACACCTAAACCTTTAAAAACATGATGCAAGTTAATACTTCAGAGTTGAAATCACACTTTTTCAGTGTAATTACTTTCAATCTTTTGATCCTTGCGCAATTTTCTTATTCACCCACTCAAAATTAAGTCTTCATAAATACAGAAAAACAACAGTCATAATAACACACTTTCATTTCTTCCTTAAAATCGCAATAGGGTTGCGTTGTTCTTTTCCTCCACGTTGATGCTGACCACTCCATGGACCTGTGTGAGCTGACTGCTGTCCAGTGAAGCCAGTAATTTCCTCATTCCAGACAGAGTGGGCACGAAGTTTACAGTCATAGACACAGAAGCATGGCTGTCTATATCACTGCAAAAACAGCATGAAATGAGTAGAGGGATCACATGGAGAAGTACATGCCCTAATACCTAGCGAGTATTAGTGGTTTTGATTAAGCTTAATTCAAAGCCTTTCTTTTGAGGCCCATAGGTGTACATGGAGAGAGCGAGTACAGTAAAAAACATTGATAATTCTGTGTTTAATCTTTCTTTAATCCAAAAATAATAATAGTTTTATTCAGAATTTCTCTTGATATAACCCAAATTTATTAAGGGACTGTATGGTCCTAGTTGAGTCATGGTTCATTCTAATACAGCCCTAGTTTACTCTTGGTTTAGTTCTGGCTCTAGCTCTGTTGTAAATAAATCCATGTTTAGTTACAGTTTAGTCTTTCTGATTTCAGTTTTGGATTACTCTTGACATTCCACCCATCTATCTATATATTTTCTTCCACTTTATCTAGGACAGGGTCGTGGAGGCAGCAGTTTCAGCAGGGAGGTCCAGACTTCCCTCTCCACACACACTTTCAGCTCTTCTGGGATCCCAGAAGAGCTGGAGGAATTTCTAAAGGAGTGCCCAGCCACCCTGCGGAGGAAACTCATTTTAACTGCTTGTATCTGTGATCTTGTCTTTTCGCTCATTACTCAAATCTTATACCATAGGTGAGGGCAGGAACATAGATTGACTGGTATATCGACAGCTTTGCTTTGGACTCAGCTCCATCTTTACCACAACAGTCCAATACAGCGACTGCATCACTGCAGACACTGCACCGATCCGCCTGTCAATCTTGCGCTGCATCCTTTCCTCACTTGTGAACTTCTCCCCTTGAGGCAGGGGCTCCCCACCCACTCAGAGAGGGCAAGTCACCTTTTTCTGGTCAAGAACCATGGCCTCGCATTTAGAGGAGCTGATTTTCATCCCAACTGCTTCAAACTTGGCTGCAAACTGCCCCAGTGCGTGTTGCAGATCCTGGTTTGATGAAGCCATCAGGACAACATCATCTGCAAACAACTCTGCTTGCTAATGAGATCCTGTGGTCCCCAAACCGGACCCCAGGTCCTAACTGTGCCTAGAAATTCCTTCCATAAATACAATGAACAGAACCGGTGACAAAGGGCAGCCCTGGTGGAGTCCAACACGCACCAGGAACAGATCTGACATACTGCCGGCAGTGCGAACCCAGCTCCTGCTCCAGCCATACAGGGTCCAGACCGTATCAAAGGGTCACAGACCCTGTACTGGGAGCACCCCCCACAAGAGGCAACCGCAAGAGATACAGTCGAATGCAATCTCCAGATCCACAAAGCACATGTGGACTGGTTGGACAAACTCCAATGAGCCCTTGAGCACTTAATGAGCACTATAGAGCTGGTCCAGTGTTACGCAACGGGACGAAAACTACACAACAAAGTTCAGCTATTGGTTGTATTCTCCTCTCCAGTACACTGGAATAGATCTTACTGGGGAGGCTGAGGAATGTGATTCCCTTGTAGTTGTAACACACCCTCCGGTCCCCCATCTTAAACAGAGGACAGCGAGCCCACCACTCCAGTCTGCCTGTCCAGAGGCACTGTCCTTGACTACCACACAATGTTGCACATGGGCATCTTGACATTCCATATTGTTAAATTGTTAAACACGTTATAAATTAGATAGTACATGACGTTATAGTCTCAGAATCCCTGCACTGATATACTTCACTTACCCATAATGTTTAGCTTGGGCAGTCATAAGTCCCAGCCCTTCCACATGAAACAGAACCCCCTTCAACTTCTGCGGGAGTGGGTTTGTGAATAAAATCTCCACTGTCATCTTCTCCCCGACTACTGCTTTACCGATCGGCTATGTGCACAAAAGAGATAGAAAAAACAACTAAAGTAATGTAATCATATTTAATCACAGTGTTAGTATTCAGCTCAGAGTCTGTTGTCTTTACCTTTAGCGTCAGGTCTGGGCTGCGGAGGCGGAAACTGTACTGCGTGGCTAACACTTGCTGCGTTTCTTTGACCCTGCCTGACAGAGTGAGCATGAGAGCAGCCTGGTCCACCAGCTCCTCCTTATAGTCCTTGTACTCCAGACTCCAGTCCAACATTTTCACTGTGGCCAAGACATAAGAAAGATATTCAGAGTGATCATCAGTAAGTCACAGAAAGTCAATGTAATCTTTGTACCACTTTTTACATGATCAGCAGTCTATGAATTAGTAAAACAGCCTATGGGCCAATTAGGACTAGTTTGATTCAAGGTGAAAGGCCCATAGTTGCAAGGCTACAATACAGAAAACTGCAGGAATGAACTGAAATATATAACATTGGAAAAGTATGAAACAACTTCTCCAAAGAAGCAGTGTCTAAAAAGCAGAAAATAGCCTGTAACTGGAGCGTTACTGGGCGGGTCAGTACTGATACATTTTCATTGCCAAAAGGGTTTAAACTGACCCAAAAAGACATATGGCACGAGGCTACAAATAAAAATAAAGTAAAGGGCAAAAAGATCAAGTCACAGAGAGATGAGTAAACGCCAGCCCAAGGATCAAACGTTAGATGGCTGAGAGACTGGGGCACATACCAAACTTTTGTATTTGTATTTTAAATAGTCACAGGAATAATGAAAATAGGTTATTATCCTACTACTACATATGACATTTGGATGAGATTGATAGTAAAACTCAATAAATAAATATAATCTTTCAGTGTTGAAACAACTAACACTGGTCTGATTGAAGCATTGTATTAAAGTATTTAGAGTTAGAGTAGAGTTAGAAGACCAAATGATTTTTCTATGTAAATATATTTATCTAAAGCAAATTGTAAAAAAAAAAATAGGTATACTTTTGATTAACACAGAGCATGATCCTCACCTTCATTGGGGAGCAGGTTTATGTCTGTGGTGTCTCTCCGCACAGTGGCTTTATGCACTCCAGTGTAGTACATGACTGCAGCCTGACTGTGCAGTAAGACAGTCCTGTTTTCAGAGCTGCTGTTTTTCAGACTAACAGTCAAATCTGCGTCTCTCCCCATCTGTGGACCTGTCCCCTCCATGGACACCTGCAGAGACACATCCTCTGCTGTGGGAGAGGTGTAGGCTTCGGCTTTGGTCCCATATCTACATGCAGTCTCTACAGCTATACGCTCCTCCTCCGTGCCTGACAAGAACAATGTACAACTGTTAAGTGGAATTGTTTTGATAGTTCATTTCAAAAAGGGAAATCTATATTGTATCAATTGACTTCACAGAGAGTAAAATTTTGTCCTTATAGTGAATCATAATAGTCCTTAATAGGGAAAAGCCCTTAATACAGCTCAAGAGAACTAATGCTTAACTAACTAATGCTTAAACCAATTCCCTTTAAAATCAAGATCAATACTCTCGTTTATGATCCCCTGTTATTGTAATATTAGTTTTCATTCAATAAATGTAGGACATCATATGTATTTCTTTTGAATGAAACTATTGAATTAAACAGATGTTAGCAAGGCATTCTCATTTATAGTTAGATAATTTACCGAATAAGTCTAATATCAGTGGAATAACATTTTGGGTACCTTCTGGATGTTTGTACAGATGTGTGATATCATTCCGTTGATCCGATCCAACTGCTTTGGTGCTGATAGAGTGTCCCACTGTCTTCTTCTCGCTGTAGATTTGGGAAAATGTCCCATCCACATTCCTCTGCCAATAGATCTTGTCACTGTTCACCTGAAGTGCAACAAGTTTACAAAAAAATTTCTTCCAAACAGCAAGGACATATCACGCATGATTTGGAAGTGAACCATATGGTAAGAATTATTTATATGCAAGGCACAAACCATCTACAAACACCAAACAGTGAGATCAGATGGTAACACTGTAGGTCAAAATTATTATATGAAAATAAATAAATAAATAAATAAATAAATAAATATATATATATATAAATATATATAAATAAATAAATATATATATATATATACACACACACACACACACACACACACACACATAATATTAAGGTTTATAAAGGTCAAAAACAAATGTATGTATTGATGATTTTTGTACCATGCCTATTCGGAGGCATAGCTCTGATACCAAAAATACATCGCTTGCTTGACTCATGCCAACCCAGTGTTGTGAGATGATCAATTCCTGGCTGTGACTATCAAACTGTCTCTGTCTACTCTTCTGTTCATGTCCATTCAACACCTTTTTTCTGCAGTAAAGAGTACATGCCAAAAAGATCTAAAAATATATACAAAGCTATGTTGCAATCTGTTGAATTCAACAATGATACTTAAATAAGGCAGAATACCTCGCCTGCAGGTGACAATGGATACAACAATGCATTGTTCTAAGTTCAAGTCATTTAGATTTAACTTTAATGGCAATGCCATTTCCACAGGTTCTACAAAGTTTGTGACTTTGGCTATTGATTGAGACCATTTTAAGTCCTTATTCATCCTTATTTTGAGACACACAAAAAGAAAAGAAAAATTGATACATTGCATATTGACACAATAATGTTTATAGCTTTAATTTTGTGTTGCATTTTAGTACACCACTTGATTTGTTTAAAAGTGGGATTTAATTTAATTATTGTGCAACTGAAATAATTTAAATGGTAAATTTTAGAGTGTGGAGATTAGACTGAGTCATTCACTGTGTACAAGAACACAGTAATTATTGGCCCAAAGAATATAACTCTTTCTCTCTTCTCTGCACTTGGGGCAATTAGGAACAACAGTTCTCCTACCACATGCTGGAAACTGCAGAAAACCCTTATTAATAAAAGGATGACATGCATCCTCAAACTACCTGCTGGGAGGTAGAAGTCTTAACTGCTCTACCCCTGTGCACCGCAGAGCACATGTTATTAAACCATAAATTTGTTGAATCGTGTTGTGAGTATTATTGGACGGACCTCGGCGAACACGAAGGCAGCGTCGTGTTTGAGGTAGACTTGGCCATTGCGGACAGCAGTCAGAGAGGCCGGGCCACAGCGGAAAGTGCCCTGGCTGGTCTCCTGGGGTGTGGCGTCCACAGCCTGCCAGCCCCCCATGCCCGCCGGCAGGTCGGGGCGCGACATCCAGCAGTCATTCCACACATGGAAGTTCCTGCAGGGACAGAGTTGGTGATGAGGCCCAGAAAATAAAGTGTGAGTGGAGAATGGCAAACACTCACCAAACTGAGTCTCTGTTGAGATTGTTAAGAGGGTTCAGGTTCTCGTCTAAATACACGTCTGTTGTCAAGGAGACGTCTGTGTCATGGGCGGAGTTATAGTTGGTCACTGTCCGAGTGGGAATCCCCAAACACCTCAAGACTGATAAAAGAATAGAGTAAGGGAGTTAATTTGAATTATAATGAGTTTTGCCTTTAAGTTTGAAAATAGTAGATTTTATTAAAATTAACCTGTCGTGGACACTCCAGCAAAGACCCAGCACTGTCCATAGCGTACAGGGGTACCATTGTTACTATGATACTGCCGGAGGATTTCCATACTCCCGGTCCACACTGTCGGAGCGGAGCCATCTGCATAGTTTCCTGACCAGTTTCCTTGGATTACTCCAAAATCATCCACTGAGTTCACCTGGACACATACAACTGCTTACACCCAACCTTAGATTTAAGACTACCAAAAAAATCAATGTCATTCTCCTCAGGTAAAAAATATTTCTAAAAATGTTGATTGTCAACTTAAATGAAAGGTGTTTTGTGTTACATTTGATTAATGTATGAACTACAGCAGATTTTACCATGGCTGAAACAATCCTGACAACATTTATTGGGTCTCCCCACCCCGATGCAGGAGTTCCACTCTTCTCCATGATGTAGAAACATGCAGCCAAAATCCCATCTGCAAACTAATAACAAAGCAAAGACACATCCACTTAAGGATTCATGTTTCATTTATTCCAGTATGCTCTGTGTATGATTGCATTTGGTGGCACAATATAGACAAACTGTGATTTGCTATGTGCAGTTGAAGAAGACTTTTGGACCTTATACAATATTGATCTATCTCTGTCTATCTAATCTCTCACTGACTATGTTTAATTGCAATAACTTATGGTGGATTTAGAAGTTGTAGTTGAATAACAACAAAGCTATGACTACACTAAAACTGAACCTGTCCTCAATATACTATATTTGGTTAAATATGTTTCATGTTCGTTTTACACTATTCAAAAGTGAATGTGTATCCCTTGTGTGTAGCGCCATTCACCTGTCCATAGTCCCAGGTTCGGTATCCAATCTGCAGCTCAGTGCCGTAGTAAATGAGCCCAACGTCGTTCAACACATACTCCTGCCTCTCATCTTCTGAGTCCATAAAAACTGTGTCCTCTGACAGAAAGACATGCAGAACATCATTAAAACTGCCAATAACATGAACTGGGGGTGAGCAGGCTGCATTTAAACCAGGCCCATTGACATTCTGCAGAGAGCATTTAAAAAGTGACCTTTTGCACACAGACAAGAGATATTACTGTATTTTTGTCATGTTTACAAGATTCAGAAGACATCATCAACATACAGCGCTGAAGAAAATAAGAGGCCGCTGCAAAATGGCTGTCTTTATCTTTTATAGGAGCAATATAGTGAATTGAACATTTTGTCTTATTTTAGCAACTCATCTGGAGGCTTTCTGTGTGGAGAGGGTGCTCTGTTTTCTCCCTTCCCATCCAGCGATTGGATGCTGCTACACTCTGGTCACGCCCTGTCTGATCCTGTCAGGTTTCCACAGTGGCATTATAGATTAGCTATAATGTTGAAGTCAAATTTCCCAACAATAAATATTAGAAATACATGTAAAATGTTATTGACTAAAGAATATAGTAATCACCAGTAATTAGCTATAAACTTTGTGTATGTGTTACAACTTGAATTGCATTATTCTCATATGATTGTGTCATTTCATATTCAAATGCTAATTTGCAGAGCTGACCCCAAGCAGACTTGGATGGATTCATCCCAATGCTTTTCTTTGAAATGACTCTCTCATTGGGACTGAAATGTTTGTTAGACTGAGAGAGAAACATGTTTAAAACACTGCACAGACCTGTTATTTATTCCCTAGCCTGAATCATGTCCCCACTCACCTGCACACCAAGGGTTAAAGAGTATGGAGACTTTGTTGGCTGGGTCCAGCTCGAATATGGCTTTCCCATTGGGATACAATGTATGCACTGTGAGTTGGTATTGTCCAATATTTGCCGTTGGAAGAGAATAAACTGAGAGTAACAGCCTTTTGTCTTCCTGTTTGATGACAGTGGCCACCCAGCGATTGTCCTCCAGCTTCTCCACCAGGGGGATGATTACATGGGTGCCTTTGGACACCATTGGCACTGAACCTGGAGATATTAAGAAATAAGACAACATTCATTAATTACTATCCAATGGGCATCCAGATTTTCTTTGGATTTCTTTTTGTGGAATTTCATGCATATTTGTTTGAACAGTTTTGAACAGTTGCAATATCGTTGTGGTTGTATTGTATATTCACTGTGTTAACCTGCAAATGGCAAATAGATCTGAACTCAAAGGGAAAGAAGGAAAGAAAGCAGGTTAGAAAGAGGAATAATGTTAAGGACTGGAGGGAGTTTGACAAGAGCCAGATTGTGATAGTAGAAAACACTTTCAAAATTGCACCTCTTCCTGGTCTGCAGTGGACAAAATGTATAAAACGTAGTTCAAGAAAATAAACAGTGGTGAACCAGAAATGGGTGATGCAGGCTGTTAGAATCAAAAGAACTGGACTAGTTTTCAGTGAGTCTTGCCTTTCAAAAAACTGAGCAGTGACATGCCTGTCTGGAGAGATTGCAATATTGTAATGCACATAGAGGTGTAAGGGCACAGACAAATGCAAAATGACAAATAAAAATACAGAAATATGACCCTTATTTAGAAGATTGCAACATACTTTTTACCAGTTTCATTTGTGATTAGCTCCTTCTGCTGCGTACGATAAACGCAATATTAAAATTTTGCATATCTTCAAAACAGCATTCATGATATTATCTTTAAATTAACACTTTTAAGCAGAACATCCAACACTTTAGAACACAGAGCATACTAGCACTGTTTTGATAATCTGCCCATCTCGTTTTTTTATTATGCATAAACACAGAGAGTCGCTATCCACATTTACATGCCCACCCAAGTCACCCTGTGATTTGTGAGATAAGAAATGTGAAGTGAAGAAATTGTGGCGTTTCATTTTGCCATATTCCTCACTCCATTTTCATATTTTCATATATATCACGATGTTCTGACTGGAATGTGACAAAATACTTGCACAGATTATGGTTAGATTTTCGTAATACTTTTTCAGGTCTTAGAGCTTTGTGAGACAGATGTAACTAATATTTTATTGACTCTTGCCAGGATCCAGCCCCTACTTTCAGAGCCACACCTGCATTCTTCCACGCTTCCATGCATTAGAATAAATAGAGCCTTTCACATCAACCTTTCCCTAACCTAATCTGAACTCACATCATATAACTGACTAACTAAATATCTACCCCTACATCTCAGGCTGATGCAATACTAATATAAAATAATACTTTTCTAAACAGTGTGCATTTTCAGGCATGGTTGATCCTTATAGCTGTAGGTTCTGCGTTGCCAGCAATTTGGTCCTAAAAGGTAAGGTGACTCTAGGGAAGAGCTCAAGTGGAGTTAATAATGTATGTTAATATATTCTCCATTATTTAAAAGTGAATCAGAAAAGTACAATTAGGTCACAGCTCAAAGAAGACAAACTACCTACAGTGATTTAGATCTGCTCAGGCACGACCTTGTCTTTCACTGTGTCTGCACAGTACTCTGCAGTGTCATCTCATGATCGGCCATTCTCGCCTTATAAAACTGATGGCAGCAGTTGAGGTACATGACAGTAAGATAGAGTTAAAGCTAAGAAAGAGAGAGAGTGCTAAGTGCTATGGGCAAAACTCACACTAACCATGAAAAGTGTCTCCAGAGGATCAGATCTCCAGAGTGGCATCTCAATCACAAGAGACTTTATACAGTTTGCACAAAGAAATACACTTAACTGTGGCTGTGTGATGCAAAGGGTCTGGCATCACAATATATACACTGAGCCTCATATTAATGTGTGGGTCTGGAAGTGTATCTTGTCTCCCTGATTAGATAGAGATAGATAGAGGTTTGCCTGCCACGATAACAAATTTTGAAGTACGATATATTGGTGAAGAAAATATAGAAAATAAACATAATACTGAATGCCATTATGCCACTGACACGATTATTCTAAAGCAGGATTTTTTCCAAAAACGATTCTATATGTACAGCATTATTAATGAATAAAAAAAAAATAAATCATAAAATTACAGAAAGTTCCCCACTAGTACAGAGAAAAAGTACCCACAATAAATATTGACCCCAAAAATAATTGTTCCATCTAACATGTATTGAACAATAAACTAATATAGTATTTATCATTCCTCATGACAGGCAGTGATTGACAGACAGATTAACCAATCACAGAAACATATGGTCTGTTCGTGTCAAAACAAACACGGCTACTTACAAGTCAAAAAGGACACAAACAACAACATAGAGGACTGAGCACAAATTTCTGCAGAATCAACAATCAAAGCACTAAACTCTTATTTATCAGAGGTAAACTACGTTATATATTTTGTTCTTAATCATATGAGAATTTATCAAGCTCTATGGTCAAATTTTAGACCCTTCAGGATTCAAACAGAATGTAGAAGGGACTGGCTGGTAAACATTATAATGACTACCCTTTTAATACCCTTAGTAAGGCATGAATGAAGACTTAATTCATAATGACCAAATTATTAAGAATGATTCAGGCTTTATTAAGGCTATTAAGGTTATACAATTTACAGAAGGAAAACAACTGTAACCGTGTGACACAAAGAATGTGGCATTGTAATATGTAAACTGAACCTCATATTAATACAATACAGTGAGCTATAGGGCACAGTACGAAAGGCACATATGTAATAAGTAGGTTTGACCTATGACAGTAATGACTTATCATAATAAATACAACTGTACACTTATGTTGTATGTTGTAAAAACGTCTGCACCCCCGAGCTATGCACGGTGCACAAAGGCATTGGGAGAGGGGCTGTGTGTGCGCGATGGTGGGCTGATTAACCTGCTGCAGGGTGCTTGTTTTAGAGAGCAGTTTGGCAGCCGTTTATTTGCCCCAGGCTCTGTTCAAGCTGGTACTGAATGAAAATGGAGATCAGGAAATTGGCACTTTGGTGTTATCAAGCAGCTTGTTTTAAAAATGAAATGGTCACACTTTGGGACATAACTATATCAAAACCCTTGGATTGGCATTATGGTCTATGGGTATTGTCTGTTGGCTGTTAGATGGTACAATGACTTTTACTCTTTGTTTTGTCCACATATTTAACAATTTACAATAATTGTCTTTTTAGTTAACATAGAGGTAGGACTACCTCTCGCTCAATTCTGTCTATACTGCATGTCAGTAAAAATGACCCTGAATCAACTGATTACATTCATTTGGGTCAACCCTCCTTATCCCAGTATTCATCATCATCACTGATAAAAACTTCATATTCACTGAGGAAGGCATGGGACTGGCAGGACTAACTTATTTTGAGTTCCAAGTGGATTTTGTTACTGTTGGGGTTATTTTTCCCCAACTCTCATTCAAATTCCAACACAACTTTAGGTTTGCATTTGCTTCTGTCTGTACTCTGCTAATGTCTCCGATTAATATTCATCTGTAGTTGATTTCTGCACGTATCAATTTGGAATTTGGCTCCCGTTGAAAGTGATCAGGAAAAGGCTAAAAGTTCAGTTGAATAGTTCATGCAGATTGAATGGATGTAATGTGAGGTTTGCTGTGTAAACCCACTGCATTATTACCAATGTTGCTCATTTACCTTTAATAACAACAATGCCAATCTATAAATATTATAGTAGAAAAACATATAGTTTTAATAACACTACTCTATTAGAGGACTAATAGACTCTAACAGTCTAGTCAGTATAGAGCACATGTAATTATACAGTAAACCAACTTTGTAACATGGCAATAATAACCCTTTCCAGGTTTGTTTGTTGTTGTTTTTTTGTGATCAAACATTGCTGTAATTGCAGGATCTATATTTGCTTATGTCTTCTCATTTACCAGCCGCTCACTACAGCAACAAGTACACACATACCGATGGGGGCAATGCATCATGGGTAAAGGTAAAGTGGTGACTGAGAGTATAGCCAAACCAGTTAAGTTTTTACCGTCAGGAGTCAGAGGGATGTAGTATCTATAAAATACCCGTGTGTCTCTTTCACTGCTGGAACATAGCAACCAAACTGTTACCATAGCAATGGAAACCAAAATCTCTCCCTTTGTTTTTTTTTATTATCATTATTATTATTATTATTATTATTGAGAAAAGATACAGTATCATAATAAACATGTCTGTCTGTCATCCCTGGACAGGGTGATGGTAACATTAAAAGCCACACTTAACATAAAACACAACAGCAGAATCATGAACATTAACCCTAGAGCTAGAATCAAAATTGTATCAAGAATTCTACCACAGAAATATCCAAAAAATCCAATTGCAGAAGCTGCTTTACAAAGATGTTAGACTTAACATTGAAAAGATATGTGATGGTATTTTTATATTTCTGCACAGATAGAAAGTAGTACAATTCTAGAGGGTGAATTCTTTAATATAAACTTGACTTGTTTGCTGCCTGTCACTCACCAAATAATCACGCCAATGCACATACAAGAGACCAAAGCAGTGGAGCAGTGAGTCAGCCTTAAATTGCACACGGCATCTCTACTCTCCCACATGGATGTAACCTGTCACCTCAGGATTAGACCAGCCAAAAAGAAAAAAAAAAAAAGAGAGAGAGACTTCTAATTAGCATTTGTGAGTAAGTTCTGGCACAGGATAAGCTACTGTTGATACATTTCAATTGGGTAGAATTTGTAGTAGTAGTAGGGATAATAGAAATATTAATAGCAAAAAAAAGATTCTTGAATAGTAGGAATAACAGTTAATTCTACTAATACAACACATAAATGTAAATAAATGTGAAAATGTATATGTAAATAAATGTAAAATAATAGTCTCCCTTCATTTATATATTCATTCTGATTTCTGGAAGACTATAAGTTAAAGTCACTGTGTAACATTACAGAGGGTTTTATTGTCCAGAAAAACCTAGTGGAGTCATCTCTCCACAAACTTGACCTGCTTGTTATCAATGAGACAGATAAGTTTAATGCCTTACTGTGGAACATTCAAGGCAAAACAAAATCTCCACATATGTGCAGATCTTCCATCAGGAAAGTTACAGGATGCACCATTAACCATATCCCAATAAATGTAAAAATAGATATGAATTGTGTAAAAGTGATTATGTCAGGCATTTACATAATGCCTGACATAATCACGGTTTTTCAAATGTTTTGTTGGCTAAGGACAAAAGGGAAAAAAAAAGTGAGTATGTTAGGGACATAAGCAGGATGCATTTGGGTTGATAGGCCTATCCTATTATTACTCAAGGTTACTAGTAAATAAATACAGCCACCTTTCGCCACCAAAAAAAAGGTCACACATTCTAATATCTGGTTGTTCCGCCTTTAGCTTTGATTACGGCATTGTTTCGATTTCGCTTCTGCAATGTCACAAGATTTATTTCCATCCAGTGTTGCATTAATTTTTCACCAAGATCTTGCATTGATGATGTTAGAGTCTGACCGCTGCACAAAGCCTTCTCCAGCACATCCCAAAGATTCTCAATGTGGTTAAGGTCTGGACTCTGTGGTGGACAATCCATGTGTGAAAATGATGTCTCATGCTCCCTGAACCACTCCACTCTTTCACAATTCAGGTAGTCAGCTGACCTCATTCTTTGAGCACAGACTGTTGCTGAACCTAGACCTGACCAACTGGAGGAGGCTCGTACCTATTTGCTTAGTTAAATCCAGGCTGCAACTTTTTTTTTGGCTACTTGAAAAACATTCATATAGTTCATAACATTCTCATAGTTAGTGGTGTCAGCTCTCCACAGAACTGACTTAGCATAGCCTAGTGGATTTACACTAATGCATTTACACCATGCAATTTATTGTAAAAGCAGCTATTTGCAAATCATCAGACTGTTTTTCAGTCATGGTTCAAAATTAGCCTGAAGGAATGGACTTTTTGGGTGAAGTTAAAAGTTCAAACTGAATCATGTTCCTCATTCATGGTTCAAAATCAGGTAAATGACCTTTAAGTACAATGCTTTGCTACTTTTATGTCGTCCAGGTCTGATCCATAGCAAAATACAAAATTTAAATCTGTCAACTGGACAGATCGTAGGAGTGAAGTTGCTCATCCAAGTCGACTGAAGAAACTAAAGAAGCGGCTTGGATGAGCAGTGAAAAGATTTGTCCAGTTGACAGATTTAAATTTCGTCTTTTGCTTTTCTACTTTCATATTACACTTGTGAGGTAGGACAGAAGAAGCTTAAGCGCACTGACACCACACTACAAGAAGGATGGCATTTGGGTCGACCCTCCTTATCCCACTATCTATCAACATCACTGATAACAGTTCCTTATTCACTGAGGAGAGCATGTGACCAGTGGGACTAACCTATTTTGAGTTCCAGGTGGATTTTGTCGGTGTTATGGTCATAAGGTCGAGACAAAGTGATCCACATCTGGAAGGTCTGTCCTCTTCGGATGATCAAGTCTTTGCTCTGGTACAGCTGTGTGCGATGGGCCATGTGGTTCTGCCCCGATTTGCCTTTCAGGAGGTCTATAGATGTAACTTTGAGGACAAGGGCTGTTGAAAACAAGACACATGTTCAAAGCAAGGCTAAGTTAAAGGAATCATTTGTAACTTTGACCACAGAGGTGAACAATTGGTAAGTAAAATAAAGAAAGCCAGAGATTAGCAGCCTTGAAAAATAACCTGAAAATGCATTCTTATTCATTAACTACTGCTTTGTTTGTTTTTTTTTAAATCATTATTAGATGCCTATAGTGATGGGTGTTGTGAATTTTTCAGTAAAATATGTTAAAGTGAACAATCTTCTTATATTTGAAAAGTCTAGACAAACTTTGTATATGCTTTTCTGACCACAGCCATGGTTAATTGTGGCTCGTTTTGCAATAGCGCATTCTTCTGCTGCCCTGCCATAATGCATTTGTGTCTCTTTATTATGTTAGGCAGCTGTTTCAAACTATATTTGGGGGGACCATGTGCTTTGAATTAGTTTAGAAGACTGAAGGCCTGATGCAGCAGACTGTCACACAGTGTGCATCATTCCCAAGCTCAAATACAAGGTTGTGTCCGAAAGGGCATTTGACATAATGACAAATTAAAGGAAATCTGTAAATTTGTAGTAGTCTGAGGTTAGATGCTGGTTGGCTATGGTGACTCTTATGGTTCCCTCTATCCAACTATCTGATTAAATGTCCATATTGAGAGTGTCCTATTGATTCTTCTGTCTGGGTGTAAATGTTTGAGTGTGTCTCATAGTTAAGATATAATTGCTCTTTTTCACCATGACTTCATGAATGTGGATTACCTTCCAGCTCATTGTCATTATCACCCCCAGGATCGGGCTTGTCCTCTGTTGTGTCCTCGTTGTTCTCGTTGTTTTCGTCGTTCTCGTCGGTCTCATCCACCCCAGTGACCACTGTGTTCGTGAGGTCTTCTTCTTCCTTGCTTTTACGGGAGCAGTACCAACAGGCCTTGCGGAACCACCGGCTACACACGTTTTCCTTCAGCTCATCTTTCTTCTCTTCCTCTGGTTCCACTCTCGTGTCTGCCTCGTCGGAAAAGCCCACGGTTGGAAAACGACCGACAGCGTGTGTGCTCCCACGGAGCCTTTTCCTCACGGGCATCCTGCCACCACACACATCCAGGACAAGGTTAGTGAGACAAACAGCCCTAATGGGACTGAGATGGGCACACAAGAGCACTTCTGGACAAGTTTTACACTGGAGGTGTAAAGTAATTTGACCAGCAATTAGTTTGAGAAAGAAAGTGCACATGTGTTTGCCATGTCTTGGCACACAAACACTGCACATTTGCACCTTCTGCATTCTAGGCCCAATGTAAATGTAGAAATAAAAATACTTTGATAGGATTCGCTTGGTTCATGCTTTAATTTAGCAGTTAGTAGGCCAAGTATCTTTCAAGGTCGTACCGGTCAGCGGGTCAGTTCAGATGTCAACAGAAAGATATGTTCTTTCATCCTAGAAGTAAAGCATTTTTTTGTCCATCTACATCTATTTAACCTATTTTAACTAGTCCCACTGAGATTCAGTGCACATAGTAGGAATAGGCTATGTGTTTTTATTTAGTGAAGATAGTAAGTGCATGTGAGGTAAGAACAGCATATTATCAAAAAATAAGACTTCTTTTAGGAGTAATTTAACTCAGTTGACAATTGGGAACTGACTGAAGAGTTTTTGGGGATGTTTTACTCTGGAGGTGTAAAGTAATTAGACCTGCAATCACTTAGAGAAATATAAAGTGTAAGATTGGACTTTTTCCTAAAGCATGACTGATATTTAATCCCACTTATCAGCCTGCACTCCTGACAGGGTTATTACTGATAGCACTAATGCTACATGTTTTATTTATTTCCAAACTGATAATGAGATTTTAGTTTATTTGCAGCTCCAAGCCATATTACGAAATAGGTGGCAGTATAATTTTAGCATCAAACATGAATCCCCTGTGATGTCTTGCGTGGAAAATGTATTATTATGCACGCTTGTCAAAACATTAATGTGGGGATGTAGAGGCGAGCCAAGGAATATAGTGCAGGAACTTGGATAATACCATAATGACGAAATTGTTTAGTGTTGGACAACATTGTGCTTTTGTTTTGAAAGGCAGAATACTTTGTGAAGTAAAAAGACAATTAAAATAAGGGAGAAATCAAAAACTAAGGTACGATCTCAAACAGGTGTAGACGAGGACTGAAGAGAAAATGTCTGAACCATATTGTATATGCCCTAACAGTTCATGTGCTGCTGTTGCTACTGAGTCATTTGGGATAATCCTGTCCAAATGAACATATTGTATTTTTTGGAATAACGTGATATAAATATTAATTTGGGAGTATACAGTTCTAAGTGCAGACATAGCAGCAGGAGCGTGTGATAGTATCGGGGACACATCTGGAGTTGATGCTTGTGCTGATTTATACTTGAGTCACAGAGAGGGGAGATTTTCTGGGAGGTGAGCGTGTGCCTAGAATCACAAAAATAGTGGCACGTGAGGCATTTATCCTGTTATATGTAAAGCTCCCCAACACTTTGTCACAACAGTGTAAAATAGATACAAACACAAATATGATCTGCAAAAACATTTTTGTTATGGGAGAGCCTGGTGGGCTGTCAGAGCAAGGATTTAGACAAAATAAGTGGAAAGTCAAAAAGTAATGTTGGGAGTGGGCACAATATTACCTGGGGATATTATAGAGATCTATATCTATCAAGACCAAACTACGGCACCACGGAGTTAGGGGTGCGAGATATGCCTGTGAAGAGAATATAAAGATTTCCTTAAAGCCAAATTTAAAAAGCATGAATTTGTTTTAATCACAGTTCATATACACTAAGTATTTGAAATAGCTCCTGCTCCTGAAAGTTCACTCTTCGCTCTGATTGGTTAAATCCACCTGTCACTTACAGAGCATTACAGAGGCTGGGTGGGAAAACATGTCTTGTTTTTTAGTGCTGCATTAAATAAGTGAATTACTGAATCACAGTATAATGATGTCACCATAATAGAATGTTGTCACGAGGATCATATAATTTTGAACTAATGTCTAGACATATTCCTAACAGGTTTCTGTGACAAATTGGTAAAATTGGTCACTCTGTACTTAGGCATGTGCTCTCAATAAACCAAAAAAAAAAAAAAAAGATCCTTGCTTTAAATCTGAAAAAATCTCACCAACGATATATAGTTTTAGTCTTATCTGCCATAACAGTGCAAAATGAATCCACAATGCAAATTCTACATTTTCTCTATTTGTCAAACACTCAAAATGTTAATACGGGGCAGCTACCAACATAATAATGTGACCAAACAAATAAGAACCAAGCATAATAATTTCTACAGGGAAAGAGGAAAGCATGAAACTTAATCACAGGTTTGATTCAGAGGCAAATCATTTTTCATGCAGTGATAGTTAGTGGTTGCCTGGGATCCAGAATATGCACTTATTTAATACTTTACAAAAATGTCAGTCTGGTCACAGGTGAATCTCCCCATTTTCAGATGGGTGTGATTGACAGGTGGATTAGTCACACTTCGTCCGAATCAGAAAAAAATACCACAAGGGACTGAAAAATATTGTGGATTTCTGCAGAATCAATGAGCGAAGTACTAAATCTGTTACTCTCAGGTGAGATTAATTTGATTTTATTTGTGAATGATAGGTGACACAATGAGCTCCTTCGTTTTACATGCATCACTGAAGAAAAACAAAATCAAATCTGATTGCATGATCATGTTTGGTTGAACTTGAGATGCAGCGGAGGGGGTGGGGACCAGACTAATATCCATCTGTATAAAAATGCAGAAAGAACTTACTTAGACTACTATTTAGTTCATTCTACAGCTCTGATGATGAAGCAGTATTAAACAGTAACAGTAAACCCACAGTGAGTCTCTTCCAGTGGGTTGTGAGTGAGGCTCAACAGTGGGTCCCAGCAGAGCTGCCACCACAGTTTACACAGTTGTGCAGAGGAGAGGGCTGTGCAAACGCTATCCACGGGAAGAATAAAAGATGCTCCTACCAGCTCTTAAAAGTACACTTAGTGATGGTTTTCAGTTCCTCCATTATTACAACTCCATATTCCTTTGCAATTGACATAACAGATATTATTAGACAGATGCTAAACACGCTCTGTTCGACCTATTAGCTATATCAATGTACACACCAACAAACAGACACTTACGCATACGCAGACCATCTCTCAAATGTACAGGCCCTATTAGGAAAAGCAATGAGTTTTTTAACTAAATATAGATTTTGGCTGCTTGTTGCAGCTGAATGTGCAATTTAATATGACTTTAAGGGATTTAAATTAGAAACTTTGAGGAAACGCTTGGATCATCCCTTTAAATGGCTCTCAGTTGACCCTATTGGAAAAATTACCTGCTAAATGCTTGCTGCAGATGCAAAAAGCAACAGTCATGCCAGTGTGGCGTTTAAAAAGATCTTATTGACTGCACTATTGATTCCAAGCCTTCCCACAATAACGTGGCGTCTCCTCCAAAAAGAGCTATTTCCGGACATGTTTTTACCAAGACATCTCCAACCAAACTATCTGTGATGTGGAAAATTACACCCATTTTGTGCATGTGTGTTTAGTCTTTAATGGCGGCCAAACCAGCACACATGAAGCTCCCTGACAGTTTTGTTATTCAAATGCAAATGGACCCACGGCAGAAGAACTCACACAGACGTGAGTGGGTGACAGAAAGATGAGGATTGCTGCCGTCATAATTACAGATGACAAGTAAAAAGAAGAACATCAAAACAACAAAACATAAAACAGCACATAAAAGGTAATGGGATATCAATCGTGTTTTGGCATCCGAGCCATTGAAAACTTTCTGTAAATTCTACCTGAATGCATGATAAGATTCGAATAGGAAATGCAATATAATGTAATATAATGCTTTATGTTTGTCTCTAAATAACTCTCTTTAATTGTAATATTTGGCTTTTGAGTGAAACTGGTAACTGATTAATTAAGATTTTTTTTCATCTGTGCAATCCTTCAGTCCAGGTATGGCTCCATAGTAAAATAAATAGACTTTCAATAGATCTAAGAGAGTTTAAAAAAAAACAGGATAACAGAGAATCTGAACCTAGAAGAAAAGGTGTAAACATCCCTTGCACAGCTGGTGTGTCTGAAAAGCTTCAGAGAGTTTTCAGACACCTACAAACCTACAAACACTTTAAGACAGAAACAACAACTCCATTAGAGAATGAACCAACACCGCTGTGAGAGCTCCTCAGGTCCACAGCCTGCCATATCTCCATCCTAAAGCCACTAACCACTCCTTTGAAGATTGTGAGGTACAGATCTCAGCCAAAGAAAAGAAATGGTTTGAGAGAGTACTCAAAGAGGCAGTTTTTGTTAGGAAAGACAATCTTTGAGCAGGAATGGGGGGCTTGGACATCATTTAACTCCTATTTATAAATGCATCCTCAGACCTAAGTCTAGACAAAGAACAATAGTGCTAGCCAGTGTGTTAATAGGTGTGAGAGCACCCATTAGGGACCTGAACGATTTTACAAAATATGATTTAGGCACATTTCACACTTGGAGCTCATTAGGCCTAGATAACAGAAACTGTAAACAATAGGTGTGTTAGTTTCAGTGTAGATGTGCAAATATTCCACTGGCACAGTTCACACTTGTGTGGTTTAATATACCAAACTAACAAACAGAAACTGTTTGTATCAGTGTAGTTAGCTCCTCCCATCAGATAGATCAGTGTTCACCAGTAATCTGACTAGAACTGAAGTGGCTTGGATGAGCAGCCAAACGTCTTAACTCCTACAGCCATTTGTCCAGTTGACAGATTTTAAATTTTCTTTTGCTATAATATCTTTTTGGTAAATGGATGATTAATGGGATTGCTTAAATTTACTTGTTTTGACTTTCATTCATATTGGCATTGTTCCTGAAAAGCTGATTCAACTAAATAGCACATAATTATGTATAACTGAAATACTGACTTAACTTAACTAAATCTTAAATCTTAACTAAAATGTTTCCATTTTATGGAAAAGTGTGACTACGCTGCACCACAGACTCAAAATGACCACTGTTGCATTTCTTGGCACATTAATCATTTATATTAAATGACACTTTGAATTAGACTAAGTCTCTTGGTTGTGCCATAATCCTTTATGATTGACAGCTCCTTTAAGTGGACCTATTATAGTTTGTAGAGGTCTAAACGGAGGAAGATGATTGGTAGTAGCCTAAATAAACAATACAACATTATGTAGCACTCCTGGCTTAAATAAATCAATACAATCAACCTGACCTGGAATACCATAAGCTGTTTGAGGACAAATCTGATGTTTGTTTTTGTTTACAGGCATAGAATCTGTAAGCAGCCTCTTCTGTTTTCTATTTGGAAAATCATCTTCAGGGCTTTTTGTAAATGTGTATAACTTAACATTACAACAACAACATTTTCAGTGGAATCATTATTATATCAAGTTGTTGCTAATGTGTTAGGACACAAAAATACTGTAATAAAAGATGACAAAATAAGAGAAATACCTTTAAACTAAATGAGCAATATTTGAATTATTTTTGTCTTTGAGGATGTCCAGTTGATTACAGTGGTCAACACTAAATTTATTATCTAAGATTTTTTAGCTGATTTAGGATAATTTTGATGTGCTGAATCCAAAAATAACATTGGTTTTGCTCAATCAGGTCAACATTCTGAACTAAGCTACATATTTGTTTTTGGACAATTTTGTTTACATGTATGAGTATTTTCACGTCATACGATGCAAAATTCTGTTATATTTCTCGTTATAAACAAATTCTGAAGATTTTGCATGTGCCAACTTATGACTAATTGTTTTTTTTAATGTTACAAGTGAATGAAATGGCTTCGACTAGAAGATCTTGCAAAAATAAGCCTGACATATTCTGCTACATCTGTGGTGAATACACCAATGTTCCTAGCAGGAATCAAGTCACAAGTTTCATAAAGCGTTATTTTACGTTTAAGCGTTATTTTGGTATTAAACTTGGTGACCAAGATGAAGCTTGGGCGCCACACATGGCATGCAAGTCATGCACCAAGTATCTGCGTCAGTGGACTAAAGGCAAGAAGAGTTGTCTGAAGTTTGGAATTCCCATGGTTTGGAGGGAGCCGACATCAATAGCTACTTCTGGGCTATTGATGTGACTGGGATCAACAGAAAGAACCGAAGCAGCCTCAAGTATCCTGACCATGAATCAGCACGTCGTCCTGTAGCTCACTGTGATGAAATTCCAGTACCTGTCTTTGTAGAAGTTCCTGACATCAGTGACAAATATTCCTCCAGTGTGGTTTTAATGATGATGCTCCACATCCTTTTTCCCAAAAGGAGCGAAATGTTCAGGTTTCCTGAAAATCTGGGATCACTGAGTGATGAGCAGGTGGAGAGATTCCATCAGGACATAAAAGAGATGGAGACCAGGTATCAGGGACGCTGGGATGCAGTCATGATGGCTGATTACTGTTGGACTCTGAAGAGAGACATCCCTGCTGCTGAGCATTCAAGGGGTTCATAGAAACAGAAGTTCATGTCCTGAATTTTGCACAATGATAACATAATGTTCCAATTTACATGTACTTACCTTTATCAATTAACATAATGTAACATTTAATTAATACATTCTGTTAGAAAACTATTTTTTATCTCCTAAAACATTTTTTGGATGAGAAATATTAAAGAAAATCAACTGATAATGTCACAAAATTGTAATCAATTTAGTCAGAAGATCGGATTTTTCAAAATCAAATTAGCATAAAAACCTGACCTAACTGAGAAAAATGGATATCATTTTTGGATTCAGCGGTGCAAAATGGTCCTAATTCTGTTGAAAAAACACAGATAACTTTCAAAAATGTTTTTTTGTAACCCAGTGTTATATGCCATTTCCTTGTTATGAGGCCACTGAGTGCACCACATTCCTAATTGAACAATAATCCATCTCACAAAGTTTTTGATTACTTTTGTCATTATCTGAGTAAACCAGCTCTTGGCAGGTGGCGTTTTATTATGAAGCACAATAAGCTGTAGTATTTATGGAGTGATGGAGGCAGTATATTCTCCAGTGTGTTCAATAATGTCCTGGATAAATCACAGAGAGATAAGGGGGCACATACAGAATATGAGTGTGTGACGAGAGGAGATGAGGTGGCGATAAGTGAAGCTGCTTTGAGCTCAGATCTTCATCAGTTAATCATCTAAAGAGAGCAGACCACCCCCCGCTGTGGGACACCACTCCACCACATCATATGCATCTACAATGGCCAAAAAACTCACTGCTTTTCTTTAGCCTAGCAGGATTTGAGAGAAGAGACTGCAAAAGTGTGACTATGTTGAATATTGCATAGTTCAAAGACTGAAGACATTATTTCATCCTTTAGGATAATGCATTCCCCTTCATCTCAAGGACATATTTTTGGAAGATCCAGCATATACCTGAGAGATTATAATGGTGTGTACATGGTAGCGCTCCAACAACTGTTTTGGTTGGATCCACTAATTTATTAACACCAGTCGAAAAGTGCCTCAGAAACTATGGATTTGCCCTGGACTGAAACACACACAACAGATGGTGCTCCCTCTCTACTACTATAGGATCTATTCATTTTTTAGCAAGATGATATTGTCAGTATAAAAAGACCTAAAATGATGTAGGACTAGTATTTTATATATTTTTTTCAAACTGTGCATGTGATGTCCAAATAAGTGGGTCAGAGTTGACTGGTAAGACGTCAGCAGCAGTTAGATATATAAAGTACTTTTGTGTTATTGATCAGAGCTGTTAATTGCCCCAGGAGGGTGCTGATGCTCAGAGCTACACTCATGACCACATCTGCCTTGGGGGTGAGAGGGGGGTCAAATTTTGGGTAGCGTGCATAAAGGATGTAATATTAATGCACTATTTAAGGAGCAGAAACAATATAGGCTTTTGTACAAGTAAAAAAGAAATGGTGTAGTAATTGGGCCAAGCAGTTTTAAATAGAGTGCATTAAGTCCAATCACAAGCACAACAGGCATTATGGGAGATACCTTTTGTTCAAGCCCAGACATGCAAATGAAAGCGTTTGCCCAATCAGAACAGTGCACAGTTCGAGGCAAAAGATTTATGTGGCTGGCAACCCCAGATTACAAAAAGAAAATCAGTAGAAATGTTGCAATGTTTTAAATGCCATCTGCAATATTTATGATAAAATCTCTTGTCATAATGAACTGCTGAATTAACATTCAATATGCAGTTCAATGAGATTAATTAACCTGACTAATAAGCAGCAAGTTGGTGGCACTAGATTTGTTTTATATGCTTGTTTGTGAGCCTTTTTTTTTTTTTTTTTGTAAATTTTAAATTAAACAAATGTGACAATGATTTAATTTTGACTGCCAAAATTCTATTTTTGCCCATGTGGATGAGTAAAAATTATAGGACATAGCTTCAATGCAAGTAAAGCTCAGTCACTCAGATGAGCTTTCCCTCCTATCCCCATTCATCATCAGGCTCGTCTTGTTAAAAGGAACTACATTCCTGTTGTTAAACTACATAATAAATGTTACAAATTCTTCTCTAAAACTAAAGTATAAAAATATCTGTCTATACATCATGTAAAACAACTATAAACACTCACGTGTCTCAGTGGCAGAGAAGAGACAAAAGGTTGCAAATCTTCAGAGCGTGGAGGAGTTGAACTTTACAAGAACACACAAGACGACTTTAAATAGTTTGGGCTCAGACTGTGCACGAGGACACGCCTTGTGTTGCCAGCCCAGTTATTTCTGACACACTTAATAGTAATCTGCAACTACTTGTTTTTTTTTTTTTGTGTTTTTTTACATATAAAAAGAAAGTGCTTTTAATAGCCTGAAGTAGGGTCTTGGAATATGCTTAATTTTCCTGTCCAACAATTAGAGCCATTTATACTTGTGTCCTCATATAACCAGCAAACTGCAGTAATGTAATACCATTAGTAATATATGTTATAAAATTGTAGTCATCCAGCAATAACCTGCAATAAAATCAGTGTACTCAAGTTCCTCACAAACTGTACAGTAATAGTATGAGTATTAATAGTTGCATATGTACAGTGGTAGTCAGTTTACATGTCCCCCGCATATCTGCCAAGTAAAACTTATATTTAATGCAATTATTCCAATGGACAGAAGATCACTCCAGAGGTTCTTTATCTCCCCCTAAAATGTGTGTTGTTGTTGTAGTAATAGTAGAAATTATAATAGTATTAACAGTAGTAATTATGGTATGTTTTTATTGCATATAATAAACTGATTACATGCAATAAAAACAACTTTAGTTTGAAGTTGCAGAATAAACTATTCGCTACAGCACAACAACAAATATACTAGTACTATTTTAAAGTGGCATTACTGTAATTTTATAATGTCTATATTAATATTTCACTCTCACATATTCAGTGTATAATTACTCCCATTTTCTATTTACATACCAATGCCCTCATGTCACAAGCCAACTGTATCATTTCCAGTTATTGGTGTAAAATTGAATTCTCACACTGAATGGATTGTCCAAAAATAAAACTCAATAATGAACTAAGCGGGCCAAATAAACCGTGTAAATGAACCAAATTATCTCCTAAATCAGAGTTGGGGCTGAGTGACAGGTGGCGCCCCGTACTGCCCAGAAACACAATCACGCAATCACCATGTTCCTGACTCATGCAATGTGCAAAATGTGGCTGTATGAAGTGCACAAACTGGTTTAGTTAGATAAGTCATCTAGTAATATTAATGTCTTAGTGCTTAGTCTACATATTTTGGCTATTTCCTTGTATCTAGTAAATATATGACAGGTTAGACAACACATTTTACTAAAACAGTTATCTTGTGTGTAAATTTTCTGTGGCATTTAGGATGAAATCTGTGTATTGATGACATAGATGGTGGGATTGCTGTCATTTTCAGCATTTCTTCACAAACCGACCTGACTATGGTGAACATTTACCACAGATTCTATTGCTTCAAAACAACCTGTGTGAAATGCAGGAGGAGAAGGTTCACATACTATGATGAATGCGATTAAATAAACTGTGAAAAGCCATCCATTTAAGTCACATTTAATGCATTATCTTAAAAGGGTAAATTGCAGTGTTGTGTTTTTGTTAAGACACTCCCAATATGTTTTTTACTGCACTTGCTCAATTAAAATCCAATGACTTACATAAAAAGTAAACAATATTGAGGTGGTGTTTTGCCCAATACACATCATCAGGAAGCATTAACAGGTGAACAAAGACAATGTCAGGTGAATCAGAGTCTGTACCTGTGGCACACCTTACATGGGGACAACAAGAAACTGTCATTTTCCCAGAAGACACGAAACATTGAAAGAGTATTGGCAGATAGTGGCATTCGGAGCAGCTTTAACATGGTCTGAGTTACTTGTGCGATATACCAGTCAAGCATAACATAATGATCGACTGCCAACAATGCAGCCCCATAGGAAACAAAGTGAGGTACATGGTCTATTCTGACACAAACATGACTTGTGCTGTTGTGCAACTTAAAGTAGATTTTCTGCTGGCTCAGTCCTCTCAGCCCTGTGAGACCACCACGGCTCCTTATTTGGACCACTTGATAGATACTGCAGACTGAAACACCCCACCACAAGAAGAGCACAATTTGGTCTATAAAATGAAGTTAAACCTTTACACTTACTTCTGTTTCTAACACACGTTTACAAGGACCAATAACACCAAATGTAGGCTATAATATTAATCATTATTTATGTAGTGGTCATAAGGTCATGCGTGATTGGTTTACCTTAAATATGCTAAACATCATCACATTTTAATAGAGTGAAAGCATTAGGCACAGCTTTTATCGTCTCGTGAGCCCTTGATCGTATTACTTCAAAGCCTGTAGCTGCAATAAGCCACTCTTTCTTTACAGTCTATTACAGTCAATTAACTTCTTTATCAGTGTGTTTGCATGCTTTTGGGCAAGTTGTGTTCAGAGCATTCATTCACCACGCATACAAATACAGACACATCTCGTTTAAGTAGAATACACGGGAAGTAAAAGTATTTTCTAATAGAAATGCTCAATACCATATATTTTAATATTTTATATTTTGGTATTAATACATTTATTCTATCCCTCAAAGGATCACAGAATGGGGGGTATAATTTGAGGTTTTCCTTTAGTTAAAGAGGCAATCAAGTTTTTGTTAGAATAATTTGTTTAAGAGATAAAAAAAAATGTTTAATATTACATTACTTTATTATCATAAGACTGTGGGCTTATTATGTGAAAGTATTTCATTTAGTTGCTAAACACAGGGGTTTATCCTGTTTTCAACATTCCAGTTATTTTCATGAGTCTATATATGCCATATTGGTCAATATCCCGAGGGGACGGTTTGACATGTTTTGACGAGTCACATGATTTTCATTCACAAGGATTTTCACAGGTGAAGGACAAAGACGACAGCTGATCACAGGGATCCCCCAGTGCCACCCCTCCAAAGAAGCCCCTTGTTGACGGACACATTTTAAACCATGACCCTTTCGAGATGACAAAACAAAGTCAAACTATGTTTTTTTTCCTTTCACTCTTAAACACGCATGTTCACGGTTTTTGACACAAGGAAAGGACAAACAGGCGATGCCAGTTCCCCTTCAGAGGCACAGCCTAGAGATGAACATATGACAAACCATGACATTTTCATTTCCTTGTTATTTGTAAACAAACATACACAGCATTTCCAAGGACAGTGGGTACCAGTTGCCCCCGAAGAAGAGTCAGAAAGGGGTGGGTGATATGACAGTAATTAATAAAATTGTGAACCTGTGGTGATCTGCCAATCTGAAAAGGTCATTCACTATTTTAGTCAACCATTTTTTACCACCTATAGAGGTCGGGATTGAAATTCTAAAAGAAAGTGTTATTGACAAAATCCACCATGTTTGTAGCAGCAGTGTAAAACATCCATAAAGATGCATAAGCCAAAATAAAAAAGTAAATGAGTGGTGGAACAACCCGATAAGCGGGTTAGTTCATTAGTTTCTACAGAAACATGACAGTGTAATGTCTCATTCATCCAGGAGTGGTCCAAAGTAGAAAAAGGTTCCAGATGACTACCTCTGAAACCTATAGCGTCAGAATACTTTAAGTTTAGTATTTACGATCCAAAACTTCTATGTGTTTTGGATCGTGTTTTTATGACGACACAATCCCGAGCTCTATGGGTCAGCCTCCATTATGGTCTAAGTGAGTAGGACCATATATAAAATATCTCTTCCTCACCCTCTGTGAGTGGTCTCATTCTTTTTCCAAGCTTGGGTCCTGGGAGCTTGAGGGTGTTTAAAATACATGTTTTTTGTTTGGTTTTTTTTATGTATGTCTAGGTCCAAAACCTTTTCTCCATGGAGACTGGAACGTTCCATAAAATGGCATAAAACTTGGGATTCTCTGTGGAGACAAACAGGTGACTCCACCAAACAAAGTACTTTTTAGCAATAAAAATGCCTGTAATTGAATAAAAGAAATAATAAATTAAGTTTTTACCATAGAGTGGAAAATTCCAGATAAAGCAATAACATTTTCATGAGATAAGCTGGTAGTGGACCCTCCACATTTACCATCTTAAAGTCAGGTAACAAATAAGTTTCAAGACTAAGGTTAAAATATCGCGATGTCAGCTTGTTGCCATATCCCCCACCCCTAGTACTAGGACAAGTTGCCCCTTCAAAGGAGCAGCTTGGTCACAGAGGGCAAAAGGGCCTTTATCTCAGCCTCAATACCATCGCTCAGTGTGACAGGGTTGCCACGGAGATCAAGATGCTTCAGTTTGGGACATGAGGCCAGAGGCTGCAGATCTGTCAATGTAGATATTTCTGAGCAGTATGGTTAAGGAGAAATAAACATGAGTAGCAATATCTAATTTCTTAGTAGAATTTGCACTAGAAAGACAATAGTTTCAAGTATCAAGACAAACATAAAAGACGAATCCTCCAGCACCTGGCCAGCAACATAACTCAACAAGGGTTTACTGCGCTTGGAGGGTTGCCCCTGTAGCACTGAAGGAAGGCTTAAACAGTTTATCATCGCCATAGGAAAACATGTCATAACATTATTCTTAGATAAATGCCAAAAATAAGCCTTTTGCCCTTGATCTATTACTGAGCATTCACACATTCACACACACACCCCCAAACATAAAAATAAAATGTAAAAATCTGTAAACGGCATTTTCACACCTCATACTTACACATATTCAGTGCAGAAATATGGCAATTTATTTATTTAGTTCTACTTTATTGCCACTTATTAGTTATTCATCATTATTACCTCAATAAACAGCAAAATGTCTGGAGCAGAAGTCAGATCACAGTGTCAAATTTGACGATGGGACATGAATTCATTTTGTGGGAAGCCTAAATATAGAAAGGAGGTTGCTGTAACTCGACAGTCATTACAAAAACAACTGTTTGAATGCAGCCCTCAGTGTCACAACCTTATTAATTCTCCTCAAGTGCACCAGAGGAAGTGGAGCATGCAAGGAACATTACGTGTTGTTAAGAGTCATTTTCCTTCTTAATGAAACTCAAATTGTAGCTCCTAAACTGCTAACTTTGACACAGAAAGAAAAACATTGAGGTAAAGCCTTTCGTTCAGCTGCAAAAACACCGAATTTGTGTGTAGTGCAAGTTTAACAGTTTAACACTTGCAGTCATTGGTTCTTACGCTGTTTTGAAAGCGGATTCACGCTTTTTTTTTTTTATCACTACAGTTTTGGCGAGAAATGATCAAGTACACCAATGTTCAAGGATGCTATAATGACAGATAATGACTTCAATGGGCAGTGAGTCAATTAACTTATTTTAGTAGTATGAAATAAATTACAATTAGTTTGAAGTGATGGTCAAAATCTTCCAAAAATAGGTCACAAGCCAGTGTTTTTGTGTTAGTCTTATAAAGGATAACATCAAGAAGGCATTTAACTTATGGCAAAATGGTGTATGAAATTGCTGCATATTATGAAGTCTGGACTCCCAACTTCAAACTGGTGCAAAGCAGACACTTAACTTGTCTTGTTTACAGTTATCACAGCATTTGGCTGGTCGTAAAATGCATCCAATATGAAAAAAAGAGAGCAGAAACCTGTTTTAAATCTAAATTATGTGAGTTTGACATTAAGGACATGGTGAATTAAAAGTGCAGTGTAACCTTAATGGCGGGGGGTCCACCACCTGCTTGTCTCCATACTTTGCCTGGAATGTTCAGGACTCTAATTTCCTTACATATTGTACCTTGAACATAAAATAAATAACAGATTTATAATTATTAAAGGATACTGTTGTTTCTCAAAAGCACCTCCTCTAGATTGGGAAGGTGATACAGTCCTTCGAGGTTTTCTATCAAGTTACTGTCGGCCTCCAAAACCTGAAAGTGTGAAGAAACCATTTAAGACACAATGAAAAAAAGCCACTCAATGTCTTGCTTTGTGACCACCAACTGGGAAAAGATAAGAACGGAAGGACTCAGATTCATCTAGCAGAGCTGTGATACCTCCAGGCACTGCAGCATGGCGAACTGAAGAGGCAGCCTATGTAGCTGATTGGATGAAAGATTGATATGGGTGACCAATACAAGTTGATCCAAGTGACAAAGAGTGGTCAAGTTCTGTAAAAAAAAATGGAAAAATAGGTATAATTAAGTGATTCTTTAACCATTGACACCAAATACAACATTGTAACATATTTAGCCTTCCAACTACTATTAGGGATAAATCTGGTCTAAGCCAAGTATTAATCGGGACTCAACCAAGTCAAAACTATAGTTAATATTTTATTAAACTGGGTCTATAAATCAGCCTATACCAGGAGATGCCCTAAATGCAGACTGAAGAACTAATATATTATTTGTAAAAATTATACACTGTTAATCTAGTTAAAATAAGAGACTACGACTATGTAGGATTACATAATATGTAGTACATGTGACACATATGGAAAAACTCTGGTAAGGAACAACCAACAAAAGGAAACAGGAGGTAGGTGTGATTTTTATTTAACTAACCTTGTCAGAAATGCTGAAAACTCGGACCTCAGCATATTCCATTTTGAGAATTGTGTTTTCTATCATGAACTTGCTGCAAAGGTCACTGTAGTAGGCTGAACGCATAGGGTCTACTTCCTAAGATGGAGAGATAAAGAGAGAAGGACAGAAAGAGAGGACAGACAGGGAGAGAGATACAGTATACAGAGAGAGAGAGAGAGAGAAAGAGAGTGAGAGACAGAGACAGAGAATATGACCTATTAGAAGTGGCAGACTGCTTTATACATCGCTAAAGAGTACAGAAAAACTGATCACATTTAAACTGTTCTATGGACTGAACCTTTTGTTTGCTACACCACCTACAACAAAATTAAGCATTAGGCAATCATTATTACATCTACCATTGAAATTACAAGGTTAATGCTCAACAAGAACAAATAAGCGCACTTTATTTAATCTGCATGATGGCAGATCAGACATTAGCAGGTGTCTCTGTGGCCAGTGTCTGTCAGAATCCTTCAAAAGAAGTCTGTACTTACTTTGAGCGTTTCAAAATGAGCGAGTGTCTCTTTCTCATATCTCAAGGGATCTAGCGCCCTCATCAGGAGGATTATGGTGAGTAAGCACCCTGCCATTGAAATTTACACATCAGTAACTCACGTCCCTGAGAACAATGATTGTATCTGGCTCTGACTGAATAGACATTTAGCACCACTTACACTTATTGAGTGGCTCCAGCTCTTGTAGTTGGTTACATGACTGTAGTTCAGACTGGAGCACAGAGGTCTTCTCCACCGAGAGTTCACTCCTAAAGACAAGAACGTTGACATTTGTCTCATTTACATTAAGCAAAATCAAGTTTCCTAGGTTTTAGAGAGACCCAGAAAAACAACTCCATTAAATGGTTCAATTAGCTGCAGATAGATGAAAATGGTTTGATGAAAATGTTTTCAGCCGAGAAGGACAAAACATGTCAAGGTTTATAACCACTGGAACATTCAACATCTTGCTAAACAAAGAAACTTTGTTAAAAAGAAAAGGTAAAAAATGTAAATAAAAGGATGAAAGAGGCAATTTGGCATGTTAAGTCTAAAGGGGGGACAATAGCTGCTTTGGACTGATCTAATGCTAAACTCAACTGAGGTATTCTAAATGGTTTCAGTGTTCACCTGTGAACACATGCTTTACATACTACGCACGTCACCAAAGTTTATGAGAAATACTTTTGAATAAATTCAGAATAAATGAACAGAAAATAAAGTATACTTCCTGATTTGGTGGGTGCTTAACTGGGAAAGTAGCAAATTGAAGTGTGCATGACACTGGGTAGAGATTATTTAAATGAATGAAGCTGCCTTGAGCCTGACAGACAGCACCTGAATAACTCCTGATCAGTAGCAGAGTCTCGACACCAGCTCTCAGTCCGACCTAAAACAGGAAACAAATTTGTGGAGCAGGTCTTTTATGGAGCATGGCACACAGACCGTGGGGCACAGTGAGCTACCTGTGTACAGAGCACAGTCTCTCTGAGTGGGCCTCTCGCTCCAGTGCACTGTCAGATTGTGCTCATTTGTGATGTCACTTATTGTTCCCGGTGGGAGATGGCATATCTGAGTCCATGTTCAGGTTTAAACGCACAGCAGGCTGGACATTTTCAGAGAAAAATTGCCTCTACAGGCTTGAATAAATACAACAACATAATTTTCAGAACCTGGGTCATGATAAGAAAGTTTTCTTCCAGTAGTTGTAGCTCAAGCATAATTTCACACAGGAAAACGGAAACACCTGCTCTTTCAGCTCTAAGTAACAAACTCTTAACATCCCCACCCAGCAGAAAAAACATCAACCTCCTCAGCCTTTGTTCTTTGTCCTGGAAGGATATGCATTTCCAAATCCATCAATCTCTCCCACTGGATAGACACACAGAACACACAAGTCTTTAAACCATTTGTATCTGAATTTATGAACTTAAAATGTTGAAGGTTTTTTGGCAACCGTTGCATTAATAAAGTCTGTATACAAATGAATATTGAAAACTTTTTGCCTTGGTTATAAAACGCACAAAAAGTTTGATCAATAATTTCCTATCTGACTGTGCAAAGTTTTTTGCAAGGCTCTGGGTGTATTTTTAAATAATGAGCATTCAGTCCATCACTCTCCAAATAAAGATAAGCATAAGCATGTTCCAAAGGCTCAAGATGCAACTATTGAGTAATAGGTCATATTAACAGGTGTGCAAATTGCTACAAAAAAGCTGTGGCTGTTCGGCACTTCAAAATAACAACAGAAAAATGTGTCTGGGGGTGAGTCACATCTAAAAAGCCTTATTCACTTTTAACAGAATAAGAGGTGCCCTGGTTCAGCTTGTTCTGTGAATTGCAAATAATTAATGTCAAGACTTCACCTGCATGTTTTTCTACTATAGTACACTGTATACAACTATAAAAGTGTATTTGGCATGTATTATATCACCCATAATGTCCTTCTCGGTTTAATTCAACTCTACGCTTAAACACAGAGATTAGCCATCCACATTACTTTTGTCCATAGGTTTAACCAATCACATTGCTCGGCCCTTTTTGTCACTAGCACCATTTAACAAAGGATACCCACACTGGGCTATGCTTGAAACGAGGATGGACACTTCTCCAATCGACTCTCAGCGGCTGACCATCGAGCACCAAAAGCAGACCACTGGATTGTGCCTAAAAGTACAATTGAAAATAGTAGTACAACAGCTAAACACTCCAATATCACTTCTACAAATAAAATGAAGACATTTACATTGACAGGTCTGGAGAAACCAACCACCACTCTCTCTTCATCCCGAGAGACATAAACACAGCTTATCATCTCCTCACGGTCCGCTGCATAAGTAAAAATACCCAAAAACATTATGTCAAACTGTGATGAACATAGCAAAAGAAAGACTGACAAAACAACATAGGAATTACCTCTGCCAAGTAGCCAACGATAATAGAACCATGCACTTTGGTCATTGGGGTCGGTGAAAAAGGCATTTTGCACAAGCTCATATTCTGGTAAATGACAAAAACATGCATTATTCTATATATACAGATCAGGCATAAAATGGCAAATTAGATACCTAATATTACGCCAATGTATCATTTATGCAATACATTTAAAATATTCATTGTTTTCATATTAACATATTATCATATTAACTTTGCACAGGTAGTGGTTTACCAAAGGCTAAGTATCACAGTCACAATTTAGTAGTCATGTTGTGAGCCCTTACAGCAGTTAAGCTCCTTATGTCCCTTCATACAAGTAAAAGCTCAGCTTGTAAAAGCTTCAAATGAATATGTAATGACCACTGCAACAGTATTTATGTATTCTTCTAGTTAGTAAAATGCACTGACCAAAATGCCCCATTTGTGAAAATGGGGTTGAGCATTAAGTAAGGTAGCGAAAGCTTTTATTTTTTACTGAACCTTATCAGATCAATTTGAAATATATCCGATCCATTTGAAATATATCATATTGTATCGCACAGTATCAAGATACACCTCGTATCATGGCCTATGTATCAAGGTAAATATTGTATCCGCAACTTCTTAATGACACCCAGCCCTAGTTATAAGGAAGAAAAAACTGTTGTGGCAAAAAAATTTCAATCAATCAAATTGTTATAGTAAAATGTGCTGTGTGCAAGCATAAATAAGTATAAAATACAACATTATAGCCAACTATAAGCATGCACTACTAATAAGATAATACAAAAATATTTTAAGATAATACTTTATTGTCTCCCATGGGAGAAATTTGTGTAAAAGCCTGATAAGAGTAACAATAATCAAAGAAACAACAGTAAAGCTCCAGACTGCCATCTGTTGATAATTATTCAATATTAGAATCATACCTTTGAGTAGCTGCTCTTCACATACGCGATGAGAGTGGGCTTGCGAAGATGGAGGGTCTCCGCTTGATTTGGGGTCAGGGGACTCTGGATGAAGCAGGGGCAGAAGGGTGCTGCGGTAATGCCAGCTCGAATAATTAGAGAAGTTGGAACCAATGAGACGATCAGTAAATTCCAACTCTTTTTCTACAGGGACACCAGACATTTTCACTACCATCCGGCGGTAATCCCAGCAATGGACTGAAAGAGACACGAGCATATGTCAGCAAATTACACAAATCTGGAAAATTTGTATTATTTATAGTCCTAATGGAGTATAGCATTAAGAAATTTCAATAATTGTGAAGATGTTCATTCATTTAATTGGCCCAAATCTTAAAGAGTTCATCAACTGGAGTTTATATCAGCAGTTTATGTGTGGTACAAGCTTGAGAAACAGCATTTTAGATACAACTAAAGAGATCAAGGTTAAAGGTAAATTAGGAAATGGCTCGTTTTTGGTATTATTATAATGGCATTGTTACAATTGTAATTATTGAACCAGATTATTTGAACGATGATTTTGGTCTTTTACTCACAGTTGCGGTCGTCCAGGCTTAAGCAGCGGTCACAAAGGCTGAGCTCTCTCACCCAGTTGGGTCGTGGAAGGCGGGCCGACACCCATCCTCTATGGAACCAGCTGCCATAAGATTTTGGGTTCACCTTCAAACATGACTCCAGGAAGTGCAGCTCCGACTCGTAAATCTTCTGCATCTCATCTTCGTCCCTAAAGTCATAAATCACAAAGCTATTTTCATCCCTGCCTTTATCTTCTGTGAGTCAAACCGATATAGACATCATGACCAAGTGACAATGTGAAGAGGTACTGGACTAACTTTATGGTCTCTAGGTGCATGAGGATTTCTCGCCGCTGGTTCCAGAGAGTCGCAAAGTCAGGGTTAGAGGACAGGAGCTGTTGGGTTAGCTCCAGTGCCTCTTCATCCTTGATGCCCTCTTTTCTCTGTTTTACAGAAGATAGAAGGGGGGTGTGAGAAGTATACTTTTGAACCCACAGGCTGTAGACATGCAAGTATAAAGCACTTTTGAACAACCTTAGCAAAGCAGGCATCACGTGCAGCCACATAGATCTTGAGTTTTTTCTCACGCTCTTTCTTTTTTTCCTCCTCCTGCTGGGCTGTAGTTTTTACCTTCACTCTACCGTGCTGCAATAGAAAATAGTTTTAGTACCAAAAAGTATATCTAGCTATATGTATACAAGTTTGGTAAAGGAATTATGCATGTGAAATAATCTACCATCCTGTGCAAATGTAAACCAAGGCTTGTCCCAGAACCTAGTGACAGAAAAAGATCCAAGTCGTGACCCAAAGCTGACTGATGACACTTCAATAAAAAGTGGACATTTCTAGCACTGACACTTGTCAAAGATAACCTTCCATTAAAATATGATACTTAGGAATTTAAAGACCTCAACGAGATATGATAAATCAATTAGCTTTATCATTAGCCACGTTGTAAACAAACTGACTCTGCCTTTCTGAGAAAATTAGCGAAATACGTTGGTAATTGAGCATATTTCTACATAACAAAAGCGTTGACAACGTCGGAATATCTGTAGATTAAGAACGTACCGTTTTACTGAATGAGCCTTCTAGCTTTTAGCAGAGCCTTCTAGCTTTTAGCAGAATTGTGTTTTCAATTGTGTCACTGAACTACAAATGGCACTTCCGTCTCGTGATTATTACGTCACGGGACTTGCCCTCGTTTTAACTGTAGTGTTTTGTTGCTCTCTAGTGGAGAAGTACAATAATACAGAGGGGATTTTTAATATCAGCAAGATACATGCTCCTAGTAAGTGTTTAATATTAATAAATTGTAGTGTGTCAGAAAAAAAAGTATTATTAATTACATGTGACAACAAGGAAAAGGTGCCAAAAATAGCCTACTGTAAGCGTTTGTTTTCTTGTGCAACAGACCACTGAATGCACAGAAAGGTCGATTTTTGATTCGTGATTAGCCATATTTCTCGATTAATTACTCAGTGTAAGTGTAATTTAGTTGGAGGAACGTTGTATAATAGCTATAATTTGTGCTCTGTAGTCCCTACTAAAGACAAATGTTGTAACATTACTTTTCTCTGTAGGTATTTGCATCAAATGCTGAAAAACACCTACTTATAAGAACCAAAAGTTGGTTATACAGAATCTTTACCAAAATATATATTGTTAGTCTTATTGTCTTTATTTCTACATTCACTCAACAGTTTACATTGTATAATGTATCTTAAGTTTTTTTTTTGTTTTTTTTTTTCTGGCAGACAAAAGTGACTACTTTGCCACTGCACCTTGGGATTAATCATGTGTGTATACATGTATACTAGTGATAAATAGGCAGTAGATAAATGGATTTGAGGAAGAACTTGATGACTAAAATAGACTGGGGTTATCACACACATTTGCAGGTTTGGATTATGCATCTGTGTTTCTGTCTTTCTCAGAAATTCAATTGTTGAGCTATTTTTATTTTTCAAATTAGACCAAACAATCCATTTTTAGAATGACTTTGGTTAAAAATAAACTGCACTAAACTTAAAAGTTATCAGCACAATCTCTGCCGCATAGTGTGATTTAAAACAAATAATACAACATCCAAGCATACACTCCATACAATACAGTACTGATTTTAAAAAAAGTGTAATTTGTTGTTCATTCCTGCTAGCCCTATAATAATAAAAGAAATGTTTAATGCCTAGTGTTAATTACTATGTAGGACATCTGCAGTGCATCATGCAAACAAATGACAGTGATTTGCCACAGTGTTTAACAATCAACGAAGCAGCTTGATTGCCTCATCCGGATCTTTTTTTTTTTTTTTAATTTTAGCTTCTCTCTCAAGTGTTTCCTTTTAATACAAATGAAGGTCAATTAAAATCTGCAGTCAAGGTTATATATTTACAAAAAGGTTTATGGCTTAGGTTTAGTTTAACCTGGTGAGTCGCATGGTGCCTAATGCAAAAGTAATCTCATACAGCCTTGATAAAAGATTGGTGTATTGAAGGAAATGCATACAAATTAAGTTTGTATCTTTGATAGGATCTGATTACTTGGCTATTCTTTCATCTTCTGTTTACCTTTACCCCAATAGAGGCTGTTATCAGTGGGCATCTTAGACATTTGCAAGTTACGAAATGTACTTAAATTTACTATTTTTAGATCATTATTAAACATGCAAGTCATCAAATGGTGTATCCTGTATTTGATCAACTTTTTGTTTATGCATTTAAGGCATGCTTTTTTCATATCTCACCTTGAAATTATGAACATGAATGTGAGTCCTTTAATTGAACTATAATTATCCGCAAAATTCAAATAGAAATAGAATTCGATACCAGATTTTATGATTGACTCTTCTTTAGTTTTCTATTTTGTTTCTGTGTATTAAATATTGAGTGTTTGAAATATGATTCTGTACGGAATGCATTTTAGATAAACAAAACCACAACTACTACTGAAACAATATTTGTTATTTTCCATGATACATGTTTTTATTGAGCAGGATACATGTTTTTATTGAGCAGATTGGTCATCTCCATCCATCTATCCAAGACAGGATCCATTGAACATCTGTGGCATCCTGGTTAGTGACCAAGGGGTCTACAGCTGGTACCTCATACATGTGAGCTGTTGGTCCATATGACCTTGTACCTATTTGAAGACATCATAATCAGGTAAGTTTTTTAGTGTTGATTTTTACTTGTTATACACCTGTTTCACCACATGAGCCACACATTGACAGAAACAAGGAGAAGCAAAACAATGCTACATGATCCACAGCCCAGAACCTGAAAAGAGAAAGAAAGCTGAAAGAGAATTAGGGATGCTTCATTATGCAAGTTGATGAGATGAGAGATGTATCCTGCATAGAATAGTTTCTTTCAAACAAATTCTACAGTTAAACATTCCATCCAACAGAAACTTTTTCATTCATCAAACTATGTACACTCCAGAGCCAACGTAAAGAATCATTTATCTTGATTATGTGATTTTGTAATTGTTGATAGTAATTATTGTGATTAATCACAATTTCTGTTTTGATTCAATATGTTTTTAGTTCTATACTCTATCTCTGTGTTCTAGTCCATACAACACAACTGTTGAACTAATGTTTGATGAAAACCACCTCTCCTCACACTCTATCCCAGTGTCCTCAGACTTGCACTTGTAAAACCTTTCATGTTCCTGTGTCACATTTTCTTATCATCATGTCACATTTTCTTTTGAGCATGATATTTTAGATGTATACATTTTGCTCAATTTTTATAGAACCTGGTGCAGCTGTGGTTGTCTGTTCGATACTGGCAGTACAGGATGGCTCTGTGGCCCAGTGCACTGGAGATGAAGGGGTCCTCAAAGTCAGAGGAGCATCTGCAACAGACATTTACTCAGGCTTTCTTTTATAGTATAGCTTCATACATTTGAATAAACAAGTATTATTTTTTACACATAATAAAGGCTTGAATAATCGCTGTCCTGTTCACATTCAAAAGTTATTCAAAAACTGTAGTGATAATGGTAATTCAAACAGTATTTGTAGTAATAGGGATGGACTCAGAAAGTTCATTCATGCAATTTTTTACTGAATTAATTCAAGTTAACAATTGCCAAACAATTTATGAACTACTCACAGTGACTGCATGTTGACTGCATTTATCTCCTGCACTTTCACACCAGTACAATATACTACTTTGGCAAAACCACGCCTACTAGTGGTGAGCAGTGGTCAGTGCAGAGATCAGAGTGTCATGTACTATTACAAATCTGCCATGCCCCCAAGTAATATGTTGACAGCTAAACAATGCTGATCACTAATCATGGCACATTCCACCGGGTCTTTACTGTAACAAGTCATATGCAGACTACATACTGCATCTTATAATGAATGTCCTCCACGGAGGAACTTTCAGGCAGGCAGCACACATGATTGATTTTTGTATCATTTAATGATTTATTTCATAAGCTGAATATTAGTGCCAAAGAAACATTCAAGTGACAGAATATAAATTACACAACATATTTGTTCAGTGTACTCATGTTATTACTATTATATCATATCAGCAGTAAAATACAAGTATGAGAAAGGCCTACTACTACAGGTGGGCAGCTTATTGAAATATTAATTAAATTCAGTTGTATTTATATACCACATTTAAATGACTACTACATTTATATGACTACTGCTATACGAAAGGCAGAAAAATTATTTGCTAAAAAGGAAAGAGCAGACATTGTAAGTTTTCAAATAACAATATAAAGATATGAAGCGATATTTCTGCATGTTTGTGGGTTATTTTACAGTCTTTCACATTTATCTGATATTTAGTATTACTACTCATATAGCTATTTACTTTCACTTTCACTCATTGTCTCCATTAGTCTCCACTCACCTCTCACTCAGAGACACTTTTTGGTTCTGTACTTCCACAGTCCTGTTTCCACCGCAGAGCTGAGCCTGGTGAAAGTACCTGCCCTAGAGACCTCTGATATAGAGGTTGCCCCACAGACCCAGACAGACTCCCCTGTCCAGAGACCAGAGACCAACACACCGAGGGGAGCATCTCTGAACCAGCGGGTAGGCTGAGAGTGAGCCAGAGTTGGACTGGGCAGAGCAGTGCAGTAACACAGTCTCCCCCTGGTGGAGATTTGAACTAGGAGGCCACACTGACACATGGACTGTTACAGGGTCTAGAGCAGGGGTGTCCAAACTTTTTTCAAGAAGGGTCGCATATAAAATCACAGACAAAGCCGAGGGCCGACTGAGGGCCATAGACTAGTCGCCAATACAGTGAATACTTCAAATCTGTGTTATTATTACAAGTTAGACTGAACTGCTAGACCTTTATTCATGCTTACATACTCAATGGAACACATTAAATATTTGATAAGGGCTTGCTAAAAAGGATTTTCAGAAATATACAGTAAAATGTACTGCTTAAAGAAATACAGGCCAATTCACCTGGAAGCTTGAGGGTCAAGAAAAATTGGTCTGAGGGCCGCATTTGGCCCCCGGGCCGCAGTTTGGGCATGCCTGGTCTAGAGCAAGAGACACAAGATTACTGTATTTGGTAACAATTATACTTTAGAATCTGGATAGATTTGAATTTTATTAGTTTACTTACATCCCTGGTTTAATATAAAATAACAATACATGTATGCACTAACATATCTGCAAAATAACACCAATGTTATGTATGTATTATCATTGCATTTACAGACAGAACAAAGTGCAGCAGAAACTGTGTAGAGTGAGAGAAATTCAGCAAATAACAAGAGCTGGGGTTTGAACCCAAGATGCTGAAGAATCATCTCTTTCTAATGTATAAAATCTTATGCAGCATTACATTAAGCCAATGGCATTCTGGTCTATACTATGTTGGCAGTAGAAAGGCTTAGTGCAGATGGCAAGCTTAAAAACCACCCGCTATACTTCTCTTGCCATGTGAGATTTGTGTAAATGTGTTCACATTATATCATTGTACCTGTATTTTCAGTCACAGTAACTTGCTCCATGCACAGAGCTGCACCTGTAACAGAAAATATTCAGCCCACACATCTGCCCTCCCTCCAGCGCTGGGTGACATTTTGGGTACAGTGTGTTTTCATGTCACTCAGGTGTAAAATGAGACCACCACAGGCAGCACAGGCGACCATTTCCTTTGGCCACTGCCACACTCGTGGGCCACTGCTGATACAACCATTTACATAACCTACATCATGAACCCATTTAAAAGTGAAATTTTTAAACCAACTATTCAGTTTACAAACATGCGTCCTCTGATAACTCCATTCTCAGAGACTGTTTTTGTTAATTAATGTTGTTTTGTCCATTGGGAGCAAAAGGAATGTACACACACTATGGTCCATTGTTAGAGACCATAGTGTGTTGGTTTTACCAAACCAAGATATCCTAGTAGCAGTTGTGTTTAGTTGATAATATCCATCCTCAAAATAGCAATATGCAAAAATGTAGTTTAAATGTATTAATGTACAAAGAGTCTAAACTACAATTAAGACCACATCAAGGCACTGGTCCCATTTCAAAATGTTTGGCAGAGTAGTGTAAATCAGACTAGAGCACAGGTCTTGTAAACAGTGTGTTTTAAAAAATGTGTGGCTGTCGTTTGTTTCCTAGTGAAAATGTGCCAGTCGGTTGCTCCATCTGTTACTCACCCAGCAGTGAAGAGAAAAGAGTGAGGTGCATTCTAGCCAAAATACTGTACAGTAAATACAGTCTCAATATTTACTATTTTATTTATGTGTTTAAAAATAAGTACTGGTATATTTAACACCATCTTCCCTACATGTTTGTGACTCTAATCCGGTGCAGCAGTGCTTTATAAACCACTGGGTGAGATGCTTATCTTGGTGGGCTTTTCTTTTCTGCTGTCCACTAAAAAGGCAGAGCTGTGGACAAATTCAGAAAGTGAGTCTTCTTCAACTCTTTGCTGTTGCTTTTGTCTAAAACCATTCTTTTATTTGTTTATTTATTTATTTTTAATCTATTTTCAGCACAGCATCATCCCAGATTTGTCATATCCAATATTTGAAGACATGGATATTTATTTATGGGACTGTTTTAAGTGATCAACACTGGATCTCAAGGTCAGTACAATATTATTATCTTTAATCTTTCTCACATATTCAAGTTCTTGGATTGTGATTGCTATATATCTACAATTATGGACTTTTGGCAGTATAGGCCTATTCAGGGACCCAAGAATGAAACTTTGAATCACTATCAAATTGCTGGTAAATGTTGAGAGATTAAAAGTCCACCATTGGACTATGATACTTTCTTAAGATTTCTATCACTGCAACACCATGAATGACACAGGAGGGACTTGAGAGTTTGAACTTCAGGTCTTGAACCCCTCCATTAACACATGTTTGTGATATCTGTTGCAGTCAGCATGTAGGTTGTTGCACCTGACCTTCACTGCACCAAATAGACCATTACAGACTTCAGAACATGATGTTTTCTTGCACACACTCTTGAGCTTCAGGTAACTGGTTCATTATGATGGAGGCTCCCCGCCCTCTGTTCCACGAGCCCGCCCAGCACCCCCCTTCATCCAGCTCCCGCTGCTCCTCATCCCGCTCCACATCTTCACATCCACGGGGCTGGGTCAGGGAAGAGCGGAAGGCGGCGGTGGCGGGCTGCTCCGCTGGAATGCCTGCTGTCCATTTGTAGGAGAGAGAGTCCATCCCTCGTGTCCATTTGTAACAGAGCGCGAGAGAGGGCCAGCGGGAGGAGGAGGGAGGAGGCGGGGTGGCGATCCGGAGAAACAGACATGGCTTCTAAAGAGACCACTGCCACTGGGTTCGTCAGCGTGAGCAAGGATATCACAGGTGGGTAAAGGCGCGCCTGGGGCATGTGCATCTTCTTTGGGGTTTTGTTTCTTGGTCGTGCGTTCACGCGAAAGGCTGCGACGAATTGGATGATTGTCAAGAAAAGCTGCTACAACACCTTTCTATATTGTCCTGCGCATCCTGGGACGCTCAGCTGTGGGATGCGGATACATTATTTACCTCAGGATGTGCAGGGGACAGCTGTGTGAAAATGACCCTCAGGGATGATCCATTAATGAACCCGCGCCTTAGGCCACGGCAGAGAAGCGTAGTGTGCCCCTGCGCTGTGTCCACCGCACGCCCCTCCACACACCGCTCTCTCCTCGTTAACCCTGGCCTTAAGTCTTTACTCTTTGTTTTCTTACACCCCAGACAGCCCAGCGCTATAGTGCATGTGCGTGCGTGTGTGTGAAAGTACACGGGGCGCTGAAAGAAGCAGACGCTCCCCTGATTTTTTGCCAACGAGAATCGCGAGTGAAAGCAGCCAACAACGCGTCAAGGATGCACAATTGTTATTCTCCAAACAATATGTTCATATGAGAATGGTATAGCTGAAGAAATGTAGTGCTCGCGCGTCCACACCTCTGTACACGTGCTCATGATACCGGGACTGAGCGTGTTAATTACCTCTAATGGCTCTATTAGGCTCTCTGTGATGACGAATCCAGTGAGCTCTTTCTCTTTTCATTTAGTCACCTGGGAAGCGCTTGTGCCTAATACTCCATCTGGACTCCTGGACCACATCACTGCTCTGACTATAGCAGGGGCCAGGGGCCACCTCACAAGGTCAATTGAATGAGACCTACTTTCTATTGACTCTGTGGTTGAGCTAAGTCTACAGCCAAGTCTATTGTGTTACCTTGTGTTGTTCATATATTATTCTAGGGCTGTTCAGATCTTGCATTTCAATGTTGTTTTTAGATGCAAGTCATTCAGCCCAGTCTTGACATCCACGTGTCTAGCTAGTTTAAATGCAAAACTACACTTATCTGTGATTGGCCAAAACTTTGTTTCTTGAATGAGTCAGCCTTCCTATCTGTCTCAGAATTCAAATGTGCTTTGGTGAAATACTTGAGCAACCATTTTTGACGTTGAAGCTTGCAAATGCACTCAGGCCATCTAATCAATTTACATCAATGTAATTAACCAGTTATTAATATGCTTGATGCACTGACAAAATAAAGGATATTACTGGCCTGATTAAGCTATTTTGGCAGAACTGTAGAAATTCGGAGAGAGAGAATGGGGAGAGATGTCAGAGAAACTGGACTCAAAACTGAAGCAGCTGCAACTGTTACCCACCTTCTTAGCTTTATATCCCTAAATCAAATGGATCAGTATGGAACATATTTAAAGTAATAGGACTAAGAATGCACTCTCGCAGCAGCTGCACAAATTCTAAAGACAATTTCAGTAAACCAATTCAATAGGCGCCCAAGTGTGTTTTGCTTTTTTTTAATTTAAAACATATAGCTTCCAGACAGACAGCAAAATGTCTGCTGTAATATACAAGTGTGAAATCTCTGTATTGATTTGCTTGTAAACCCTTTAGTCGTGGCTTTAGTAAATGTTGCATCACCTGCCGACTGCTTGACAATACTGCATTTGTGTTAGACTGACTGCTTGGCTTGGCCTGGTCACACCAGTCAGTTTTCTTTTTTGACTATGAGGCCAGCAGGTTGCGATGATGATAATGAGGTTACAGCATCAGTGGTGGTGGTTTGAAGCCAGTTTGACAGGAACAGTTCTCGGTGAATCACAGAAAATCCAAAGCTCCAATGTGTCATGTTCAGAAGTCTCCCGTGAGAGAGATGTCACTAACACATATTGTGAAATATTTGGATGATACAAGCCGATAGAGGAGAGTGGGAACTCAAAGCAGTAGAGAATGGGGGAAATAGTTCTATTAAATCAAGATGCAACAAAAAACTTTCAATTATTAATTTCCTCTCAAGACTGTTGTTTTATGTAACATTTAGAGGCAGTATGACAGTGGCCTTGATGATGACATAGATGCTAAATGTTTATGTTTCATTTATTATATGTATGTGGATCTAAGTTATCCAGTAAAAAAGAATCACCTGACAGATTCTAAAAAGCAAATAGGAGCCTTATATTTGACAGGTTACAGAAGGTTGTGGCTTCAGTCTTTTAGCTTAGTGACCTCTCTGGTGGTCTCACCATTGAAATTTTGAGTTAGATTCTCTCTAGGGTCATTCCTGGGCCAAAAGATTAAATCTAAATTGCCATTACAGTGAATGAACTATGAGTGAATGAGTAGCAATACTTCAAATGGTAGAGCATTTGTGTTTTTGTCCACTGAACCCAAGGTTCAATAACTATTTGATATAAAACGGTTTCAGTCTCCAAGGGAGGTAGAAAAGTGCCAAGGTAAGCCCTTAGACCCATGGTTCAGGAGCTTGCTGATTTAAAATCTAAGATCTACCCTTTTTCACTTTAGTAAACTGTATTTTCTGGATTTGGAAGAAAATTATTGAGATTTTCACTATGTTCCTGTGGCTCATAGACCAGTCCTATTCTTTCAGAATGGAATAAACAATTCTGACAGTTCACTGGTACTCTGCTGGAGTACATGATTTGAGAATACACTCAGGCATGTATCTGAGTGTATGAAATATCATCAGTGGGCTGTTTGAATGATGAGACAGGCTCCTCCTTGGTTATTAAAGTGGTTAGAGGTCTGTCCAGCCACCGCCAAAGGTCAAGACCGTTTACTGTCTGCTTTGATCGTGAGGAATTGATTTGTATGGTCATCTATTCAAATAAAATGGACGCCAGGACTTTCAAAGCACTTCCCTCTATTCGGCAGTGATAGGTGACTTTGTAATGGTATGGAGTGCCTCAGTTACTTTCCACATTTATTACCATCAGCAAATTTGTAATTATAATCTGTGTAATTCTCTCAAATATTAAGTCTGCTGGATGTGCACTATGAACTGAATCTTTCTAAAATCGTTTAGTGATTATGACAGAGCAATAAGCCTTAGGCACTTAATGATGCTGCCTATTTAAAATAAGTTTACTAGGATTATCTTGCATTATTGTTTTATGCTGAAATTCTAATGTCAGTCTCGTGTTGTTTTATTCACAGAAAGTATCAGGAAGATCATCGACAAATCATCTATCAAGTTTATGTGTGGCATTAAGCTTGACACCAAAAATGGGAAATCGGAGGACAGACTTCTGGTAAGCCATCTCTTCCCTCTCTCCTCCGAAGACTTGTGAAGTATCTATCAGGCGTGATGGCTGCTAATGTGGGTAAACTCGCCTTTATCAGCCACATTAACGAGCTGACGTAGGCATTTTGTATGTACTGTGTCTTTGATGTTCACTTGTACTGTGGTAGTCATAGAGGTGAATATGATATGATAGTAGGGCTTAGACAGCTGGGGTCCTCACCATGTAACATTGAGGACGACATGTGCGTAGGTTTCTTTCCATGGCCTCCCTTCGAGTAAGGCAGCTGGATGAATATTGGATAGACAATATGTGTGGGACTGCCCCCTGGTGTCCTGGAGCCCCACTGTGAAGATGGCATGGAGTGGAGTAGCTCAAAGCCTTTGATTAGGGGGAGCTTTCATCACTCTGTATGGGACAGGGACATACATCTGTGTTTTAGTAATGGAGGTCTGTCTGAGATGGGACCAAAGATGGAGACAAAAAAGTATGGCATACTATTGAGGTGGGTAGATTATGAGAATTTTGTTGTTTGAAGATGTGCCAAATTGGAATACTGAGTATATCATTCATGTTTTAGCATATTTCTTTTGGATTGGATTTTGACAAAATATCCCCAGAATATTGTTATCTGGCCCACCCCTTAATATTCAAAGTAAGCTTGTGCTGTAAGATTTGAGTCGTTTGAAGTCACAAAAATATATCTAGTCAAGTTTTCAATGATCTGTTTGGATGGATCTCTCTGATTTGGCAGGACAATTGTGTTACTTTTGCTGTTGTTGTTCAAGTAGTGAAGTTTCTTTTATTTGTCTGATCTGACCCTTCAGTTATGCAGGAACAACGTTTCCGGCACAGGTGACCATAACATACAGGGTAATGATTGGATATTTTAGGAGGGTAAAGTCAATGGATACTCATAGCTCATTATATGGGAAAGCATACTTTACATTTTTATATAAGCTGACACTACAGGAGCAATATACGAGAAGAATTATTGATTGACTTCGTGCTGAGCCTCATGTGTGCATAAAGAGGGATGAAGTTATTCCAAACAAACTGCAGCATATCTATGTGGTCACCCCCGTCCCGCTGTCTCCCATGAGCTAATAAGCCTTCATCGTACGCCCAGGCTTGGCACAACCACCTCCACTTCCTCTTTGGTTTCTGTTTTAATATTTCATCATGTGGTGAGGCTGGATAGTTAAAACGAGTTACTCCATCTACAACCTTTGATACTAAGTCACTTTGATATGTTCAACTCCATCAGCGCAAAACATCAATCCAGAAATGTTTTTCCAAGACTGGACTTATTTAAACTCCTATCCAAAAGTTACAGTGGAAATCTGGACTTCCTCTTCCCTGGGCTGTGCATACCATAGGGGTTACATTGGTTAAGATTTGTATATTCTGAAAGTATGTATTTTGAGGTAAAGGGTAAAATTGATTCAAACAGCGGTTCTAAAAGGATGGATTGAATACTACTGGTACTTTGTATTGTTGTTGTTTTGTGTTGGTTTATATAGCTTAATTTGTACCAGTATTTTTCTGTGTTGCTACCAAGTTTTCAGCACTCTTTTTCACTTCATTTTTCAGGATCTTTTCTTGTCAAACCTCTAATTAAACACCATAATAATGAAGTGTGATCCTGTTTGGAGTAAAGTACTTTGATAAGTCTCTGTGGTCCCTGCTGCATCAGCGTTATTCACTCCTGTTTATTCATTTGCTTTCTCTCAAAGAGGAAATATTATGTAAAATAGACTTTTATGAGCATGTTATAGTTTTTCTCTCATCATTATCTTGCTCAAAGGTGTACATGGATTGATTCATGCATGTTTTAGTAATCCTATATTGTCCTGTATTTGAAGCTCAAGTGCTCAGAAAATGTCTGTTTTCACCTACCCCCTACACCACCCACTGCTCTGTGTCATACTGAGTTAATAACTGTGATGAGTAAATGAAAATGTCCTGCTCGGTGCGGTGACTTATGAGGAGGCAGGGCTTCTCAGTTTTGCACATTTGAACAGAAAGTCAATGGACCAGTTTCTTCTTATTATTATTATGTTGTTTTAGATTAATATTGCAGTTTACAACTAACAAAACGTAAACTAAATATCGAAGTATGTAATACTTAAAGACTTTTTATATAAACCTGAAAAATATGTCTAATGTCTCCTCCATAACCCCCCATCTTAATGTAACACAGTCAGCCTCTCATCACCTCCTTCAAACCCTTTTATCCGTAATGCTGTTCGCCTCATCAGCCCCCCATCTCACACATTTCAACTGATCACCGCCACCTCTCTCTGCTGTCGTTTTGTCCTAGTTTAGAACATGTGAGTTATGAGTCCCTGTTTATTACAATTAAGACCCGGTTTAATCCTGATTTGGACCTGGTTTAGCTCTGGTTAAATGCTGGTTTAGTCCTGGTTTAGTCCTGGTTTAGTCCTGGTTTAGTCCTGGTTAAGTCCTGATTTAGTCCTAGTTTCGTCTTGTTTAGCCCTAGTGATTTGGTCCTTGGTCCTAGAGTTCCCATGTGGTGAATCACTCCTGACTTAACCTTACCTGGCACAGCGAGGTGCTTTTTGCTACTTTAGTGACACCGTCTTTAGGAAAGCTTTGGCTCTGGCTCAAGACCTTAGTATTATTTGCAGTTAATTTGCTAGTTGTGATTTGACATGATCTGCAGATGAGCTACAAGTGGGCAGGTTGCTGACAGGAACAAGCTTCTCTGTCATAAAATACATGAAATATAGTGTATATTTCATTAAGGAATTATTGCTGTATAGGGATTTCTCAGACCCACTATTCCTGTTAAGTCCTGGCTTAGTCCTGGTCTAATCTGCTCTTCCAGACTGTTTTTGATCCCTCTGCTCTCTTGGCTCGTCATCTCTAGGCCACATTTCCACTTATTACCTTCCTGTAGTTGTGTGGGTGTTGATTTTGTCTGTGCTCCTCTGACGAATCCCTTTGCAAAAACACTAAAGTGAGATGTAATTTAATTATTTTCTTTAGGCATCCGGATGGTGCAGGTCCGGAGGGGGACTTAGAGAGAGAGTAAATGATTGGGAGTGACGAGGCAGAAGAGAGACAGAGGAAGAGCAGAGCGCACCACTTTGGGCCAGAGTCACTCCCTTTGTTTACCTTTTCAGTTTAAAAAAAAGTCAGATTCATCCAGTTACTGCCTGACAGAAGATGTTTGTATTATGCACGGGTGGAAGAGGTACTTCAAAGGTGAACCTCAGTAAAAGTTGAAGTAAATGTGAAATGAAGTAAAAATAAGTAAACTGCATCTACAGGTCAACCTTACAACTGGAAAAAAGTATGTTTTTCTGTATGTAGTTACTGAAATTGTCTACTATACCCACTACTGAGAGAATCATAAAAGCAGAAAAAGAAATAATAAGATTCCTACATTATAGCAGATGTTGTATGTAGTTCATTATCTTATTAGCTTTGGATTACCGTGCTAGAAAAATGCCTATATACAAATAAGTTCTTTTCTGTCTTGTTCCTGTCTTTCAGTTGCAACCAATTGACTAAGCAGAACTTATTTTGCACAGTTACAGTAAAATAGCTCATTTGACATAGTGTTGTGTGGTGGTGGGCAAAGGCAGCACTTCTGGCTCTGATCCAGTTTGAATGCCCAGAGTAAATGTGCTAATAAAATGAGTTGTGTTTCCCAGGCATATTGTATTATTATATTAAATCCCCCACTGATGCTAAATGACCATTAGTGTTATAATAATTGCCTATTTAGCCAAACGCTCCACTGTGTGTCACAAATGAAATCTATAGGCCACTTTCCCGCTGGTCCAGAGTAATGTACAAACAAAATTACAACTGCACTGACCTAAATGTGATTAAACATTACAACATGCCAAAATTCATCAGCCTGCATTGCTATTTTTTTAACTATTTATGTTACACAGTAGTTTCTGACATAGAAGGCTTTTAGCTCGATCAATGCATGGGTCGCGATTTCTTTCTGACATTACCTTAAAAAAAACTGGTAATATTTTTGTCACTCAGCGGGAAGTGTGACTTTTTTTTTTTTGTCTTGATTCAATTTTCTTGTTTCCCATTTTTAGGTTCTCACAACATGGCGTCTCTATTTCATGGCGCCAAAGATTCCCACAAAGGTAAAGTCTAAAGTATAGCTTTCTTCATACAGTGTTCAGCATTGGCTTCACTGTTAAATCATTTATCTGTTTTTCAGGTAGAAACAACCTTCAATTTCTTGGAGATCAGGGCTTTGAATTCCCATCCAGACCACCAGGTATGTACCACACATCTTTTGTACTAAGGTAGATAAGGTGTAAGCTTATGATTATATTTTTTATTATACCTGTAGGCTGTTAGAATTGAATCAAAATGAACTAGAAACCAAGATACAATTACTAAAGATTTTAATGTTTTTCTGCTTCTAATTATTGCAAGTGTTAAACATGATTTCTAGTGGAGTCCAGGCTGTTTTTTTGCCTAAAACATAAACAAAACATAAATTGCAAATCTAATTGCAATGCTTAACAGAGAAATTGCAATTCGATATTTTTCCAAACCTTATCTGGTGCTAAAGTTGTAACATAAAAGCTGAACTCACAAAATTACTAGAACTGTATTTTCAGGTTATCATTGACACCGACAAATCCAGCTTCTCCCTGAGGTTTGAGTGCAGGGAACATCTCAACCATGTGGTCAATCATATCAACTACGCCCTGTCACGAATATTCAACAACTCCATCTTTGCGTGAGTGTCACAAATTCAAGAGCATTATACGATTAAACTGTCAATCAAAGGTTACAACTGAAAATTCACACTAAAAATTCTTGTAGATAATTTACTTATAGAATATTAGTTTTAGTAGACTTTAATCGTTGTCAGATATGTGGCTATGATAAAAAGAGCATTTACCATAAACTAGAAATTCATGTATGAACAGTATATTGTTTTGAATATTGTGAGAGGAGCAGCGCCTGTATCATTGTAATTTATTTTCAGTCCTCTGCTTTACAACGTTTTCTTCACATTTGCACTGCACGTTTACTTTTTTTTTCTTTCTTGCAGGCCGTCCATCTGCCACTCAGACAGTGACCTTTCAGAGGGCTCCAAGAAGTACTCTCCCAGCTCTGAGACCTCAGTTGAGACCCAGAGGGCATGTGGTATGAAACATTAACATCCAGCACACACACTGCAACACAAATGAGGACAGTATATTGTAAGACTGAAACATTTTTGTGTGAAAAAAAATACATTTAAATTATTTTGGGTTTTATTCCTATTCCTAACTTTCCTTTAAGCCCATGTAAATATAGTTGTTTCAGAAAGTCAGATCATAACAAAAGCTGCTGTAGTGCTTGAGGAACTTTAATCGTTGTTTCACCCAAAAGGGCACCCGGTGTAAAACTAAATCTAATCTCTAAAGATACAAATCACTACAAATGAAATCTCACCACTTGGCATTTGCCAAAGTAATCTTAATGCTATGCTTTGTCATCAGATAGAACCATCGATCTCAAGAATTTTTGCACTCTGTCAATCTTGCAACTCAGCTTACAAATCAGGGCACTTCATTCGGCAGACCGAAGCGGAAATTGGCTCTAAAAACTTAACAAATGCTCTCCCAGATGTTCCTTATACAGCCGCTGTCACACAAACTCATGATTGATAATTGGGGCGACTGTTTCTGTCTGTGAGTTTATTAGTGAAAAAGGCAGCTGTTCACATCATCTGAAATTCTCTTTTTTCTATTTTCCCTTCTGCCTGTCTCTGTCCCAGGAGGTTTCTCGGAGACCTACGCCGCTCTGTGTGACTATAATGGCATCAGCTGCAAGGAGGAAGTGCAGTGGGTAAGAGCTGAGAGTGCTATGTGGAGTGTTTTTGTACAACACTGTCCACAGAGGTATTGTGACGTTATATGGACCACAGAGAAATAGACTTATGGACCTGTGCTGCTGCTTGTAGGATGTGGACACCATATATCACTCCCAGGACAACCGCGAGTTTAACCTGCTGGACTTCAGCCACCTGGAGAGCAGGTGAGGAGCTCTGAACTAGTTTGAACTAGCTCGGACAGTATTACCTACAAGATGCCTGTGTAGGGATATTCAACATCTGAGATACTGAAAAATATACCTTTTTAAGATTATAATCTCTGCTGTGTTTTATTTTTTTATTTAGGGATTTGGCGGTGATTGTAGCATCAATGGCCTACAATACCTGGTTCACCAAACTCTACTGCAAAGACCTGCGTATCGTAAGATCAAACCTCTCCATTGGATTTTAGTATGTTGTAGATTAGACTAATGCTAAAATAATGTTTTGGCCCCAGGGCTCGGAGGTGGCAGAGCAGGTCCTACACACTGTCAGCAAATCATCCAGCCTCGAGGAGTTAACGCTGGAGAACGCAGGGCTCAAATCGTAAGCACTGGAACACATATTGTTTAGTTATAATTTGCTCATGGATAATCCTGCATCCATCCATCCATTTTCTTCCGCTTATCTGGAGCCGGGTCGCGGGGGCAGCAGTCTAAGCAGGGACTCCCAGACTTCCCTCACCCCAGACACGTCCTCCAGCTCCTCCGGTGGGATCCCAAGGCATTCCCAGGCCAGCCGAGAGACATAGTCCCTCCAGCATGTCCTGGGTCTTCCCCGGGGCCTCCTCCCGGTGGGACATGCCCAGAACACCTCCCTAGGGAGGCGTCCAGGAGGCATCCTGAGCAGATGCCCGAGCCACCTCAGCTGGCTCCTCTCAACGTGTAGGAGCAGTGGCTCTACTCCGAGCTCCTCCCGTGTGACTGAGCTCCTCACCCTATCCCTAAGGGTGCGCCCAGCCACTCTGCGGAGGAAACCCATTTCGGCCGCTTGTATCCGCGATCTTGTCCTTTCGGTCATTACCCAGAGCTCATGACCATAGGTGAGGGTAGGAACGTAGATTGGCACAGTCGAATGCCTTCTCCAAATCCACAAAAACACATGTGGACTGGTTGGGCAAACTCCCATGAACCCTCGAGGACCCGATGGAGAGTATAAAGCTGGTCCAGTGTTCCACGACCGGGACGTAAACCACACTGCTACTCCTGAATCCGAGGTTTGACTATCGGTCAGATTCTCCTCTCCAGTACCCTGGAGTAGACCTTACCGGGAAGGCTGAGGAGTGTGATTCCCCTCTAATTGGAATACACCCTTCGGTCCCCCTTCTTATACAGAGGGACCACCACCTCAGTCTGCCACTCCAGTGGTGCTGTCCCCGACCGCCACGCAATGTTGCAAAGACGTGTCAGCCAAGACAGTCCCACAACATCCAGAGACTTGAGGTACTCGGGACGGATCTCGTCCACCCCCGGAGCCTTGCCACCGAGATGCTTGCTAACCACCTCGGTGACTTCAGCCAGGGTGATGGACGAGTCCTCCTCCGGGTCCCCAGTCTCTGCTTCCTCCTCGGAAGACATGACGGGGGGATTGAGGAGATCCTCAAAGTATTCCTTCCACCACCCGACAACATCCCCAGTCGAGGTCAGCAGCTCTCCACCCGCACTGTAAACAGTGTTGGTGAAGCACTGCTTCCCCCTCCTGAGGCGTCTGACGGTTTGCCAGAATTTCTTTGAGGCCATCCGATAGTCCTCCTCCATGGCCTCCCCGAACTCCTCCCAACCCCGAGTTTTTGCCTCTGCAACCGCACGAGCCGCGACACACCTGTACTCATCGGCTGCCTCAGGAGTCCCACGAGCCAACAAGGCTCGATAGGACTCCTTCTTCAGCTTGACGGCATCCCTTACTTCCGGTGTCCACCACCGGGTTCGGGGATTGCCGCCGTGACAAGCACCGCAGACCTTACGACCACAGCTACGAGCGGCCGCATGGACAATAGAGGTGGAGAACATGGCCCACTTGGAGTCCATGTCTCCAACCTCCCCCAGGATCAGGGAGAAGTTCTCCCAGAGGGGTGAGTTGAAGACCCCTCTAACAGAAGGCTCTGCCAGGCGTTCCCAACAGACCCTTACGATACGCTTGGGTCTGCCAGGTCTGTCCGGCTTCCTCCTCCGCCAGCGGATCCAACTCACCACCAGGTGGTGATCGGTTGACAGCTCAGCCCCTCTCTTCACCCGAGTGTCCAAGACACGCGGACACGAGATCAGATGACACGACAACAAAGTCAATCATCGACCTCCGACCTAGAGTGTCCTGGTGCCACGTGCACCGATGGACACCCTTGTACTCAAACATGGTGTTCATTATGGACAAACTGTGACTAGCACAGAAGTCCAATAACAAAACACCACTCGGGTTCAGATCAGGGAGGCCGTTCTTCCCAATCACGCTCCTGCAGGTGTCACTGTCGTTACCCACATGGGCGTTGAAGTCCCCCAGGAGAACAACGGAGTCCCTAGTCGGTGCACTGTCTAGTACCCCTCCCAGGGACTCCAAGAAGGCCGGGTACTCTGCATTGCTTTTTGGCCCATAGGCCGACACAACAGTGAGAGACCTGTCCCCGACCCGAAGGCGCAGGGACGCGACCCTCTCGTTCACCGGAGTGAACCCCAACACAAAGCGGCTGAGCTGTGGGGCAATGAGCAAGCCCACACCAGCTCGCCGCCTCTCCCAATGCCAGAGAAATGGAGAGTCCAGCCCCTCTCTAATCCTACATTTAAGGCTTTTTAAAATCATAGTTTGTTATGTTTTGGCTTCTTGTTATACTTTGAATTTAATTTATTTTGACTGTACCAGAGCTCAAAGTGTGTGTGTTGAGTAGCTGAATGGGTCATATTAAATTGTCCATTGTTAGTGTGAACTGAGAGTCATTTTAGTGAGGTTTCAAACATTTTGTTAGTATTCTTTATAAAAGTAAATTCAAATTATCTGTGTTATCTTCTTGCAGAGATTTCCCACAGAAGATGTCAACAGCGCTATCAGAAAACCCTGGTTCAGTCATTCATTCTCTTAATCTAGCACACAACTCGCTCGACAACCAAGGTATTATCATTCAATTTAATATCAACAGTGGCATCTTAATGTTTTTTCCACTGGTCAATATTTTTTTATGGACAAATCTCCTCTGGTTCTTTGCCTTGGATTTACTCAGCAGTTAACTTCAAATTATAGCCTGTCTGAACATCCTTTCTCATTGCACCTGGCTAAATGCTTTGATCAGTGTAATTTGTCAGTCTTCATTGATGCAACACATATACTCAAGGTTAGTGATCTAGAAACGATATATAAGCCAGCCTTATCCCTGCATCCACCCTTCAAAACACTCTGTGAGAACCTTACCTTCTTCAACTCTGCTACAGTCTGTGCTGCCTCTGTCTCACCTCATTCAGGGTTTGGTTTTTATTTTGATAGAACACTCTACTTTTTCTAGTTAAATGACAAATGAGAAAAAAATATACATAGAGGTACCTCAGTTTCTATATTCTACAGGTAACATCAGTAAAAGTTTTGCAACTTTGCAGAAGGAAAATATACATTTGAACTGCAGCTTGTTTTTAAATGGATTGTCTAGTTTTATTGTCACAAGTAATAATGGACTTGAACTTTAAAGTGCCACATCAAATCAATAACACACAGCTTTTTACCATCTAAAAAATCAAAGGTATACTGTCTTAACCAGATTTGGAGAGACATCTATGCATTTCAAAACAGTTCCATGCATATGACTGAAAGCTTTTTTATTCTGCTCTCTTCTCTTTTAATAATAATTTTACGATGATTATTTATGATTTGACTTGTTTGTAATGTGATTTTAATTCTTTCTTATTCTGTAAACCACTTGAATTACTTTGTGAACAGATTGTATTATGCAAATTAACTTGCCTTGCCTATTACAGGTGTGTCCAACCTAATCCAGCAGGTGTGCCGCCTCAGCAAAGGACTGCGCCTCCTCAACCTCTCCAAGACCTCTCTCACCTCCAAAGGTTAGTTTTTAAAATTAGCATCCCCATTGTACCTAATATTTTATTTCTCACACTTTGCCAAGAAAGTCAGCTCCCTCAATGAACTCAGCCATCTGTTTGTCTAAATCTGATAAAACTAACGAGGCAGCTTTGACAGTTCCTCACACATTTTTAGGTCGCGAATATAAATCTTTCAGAGCCATCAGTAATAGTCCCTTGAAGCTCTTTCTTCATGCTTTTTGGACCAGTACTTTTCTGAAGCCCTGTAGGCCTCTTTTGCCCCCCGTCGCTGTCTCATCTTAGCTTTTACCCAGTGGAGAATTTAAATATTGCATCAAAATGAACAGATGCTTTGCACTTTTTCTTGTTACACCCGCTTACCTGCCGCATAGGGCAAATCAATAATGCAAGAGCACAAAATGGTTTGAAAATAGTACTACTACTGCCATTTGCTTTTACTCAGATGCATTCAACATACTACACCAGTTGATTCATTATAACTATATAGAACTCAGCTCAGAGAGACATTTTAATATTGTATTTATAGCTTGTTATATATGATGTTATTATTCTATATGAGTTCTCTTTCATACTATTTGTGTTGAACTCTGAAGAGTAGACTACAATAGACTTTTATTTGTGCCCTTAGGGAAATTAAGTGTACACATTTTTCCCATTTGTGTTCCTACAGTATTTACTACCAAATTGTTGCTCTGTTTGTTCAGGAATGGCGTCGCTGTCCCAGGCTCTGAGCTCCAGTGATGAGTACTCAAACTCACTGCTGCACCTGGACCTGAGTAAGAACCCCGGGGTCCTGTCAGGAGAGGACTGCTCGGTCAGTAACAAAGCCATGTGGAAACACTGTTCACACTTTTGTTCACACTTTCTACAAAAATAATGCAGATCTACTCTATTTCAAGTGGGACATTATTGTCTCCACAATAGTGTTGTCATGGATTTGAAACTTGATTTTGATATTGATTTGATACAATGTGAAAAATCTGTCATTTTACATTGTGGTCTGATAACACTACTTCTATTAAGGTTCAAGACCATTCAAAAACTATTAGGAAATTCATCCTATTTAAATTTAAAGCATTACCGAATCGATATGTATCAGGCCACTGATTTTTCATAACCATACTCCGAAGTAACAAATGAGCACTGAAGCAGCTCTAGTATGTGCTGTAGCTCACAGTTTGCTTTGTCTGTTTCATTCCTCTGCCTCATTTAACAAAAGCTTTCCTCTTTATCAATGCAATGGCCTTGATTCTGAAAAAGAGCGATCCTTACAGTAGATAGCTGTGTGCCTATAGCTAGCCATGAGCTTGCTCCATCGATCCAAGTTAGTCAAATAATGTACTTAAGAAGTGCTCTGGAGGTGTCATAGGTTTATTTATGCAATCGATCTCTAGGTTAGACATTGCAGTTACTTAATATATAATATCTTTTGTGTTTCAGAAGTCTTCAAAATGACAGGAAGCCATGTTTGTTTTGTCTCATTTACGAAATACTAAAAAAGTTATTTGATTTTTATATTTTAGGAGATTTTCTGATCAATCAATGAATAGAAAAGTTCACAAACTACATGTTCTTTATTCTAAATTATGCGATTCTTTCAACTGAACTAACCCCTGCTCCTTTGTTTTCAGAGCTTATATCTGTTTCTGTCTCAGCCCAACTGCCTGGTCCACTTGGATCTGTCAGGCACAGATTGCTGTGTGGACTCTGTGAGTAATCTCGGGATAATCAAATGTTTACGTGAGACTTTTAAATAAATAATGTGTGTGTGTTGGGGCCAGATTAACTGTTTCCACCCTGTGTCTAACGCAGCTCTTTGGGGCTCTGCTGAGGGGCTGCTGTGCTGATCTCTCCTTTCTCAATCTTTCCAAAAACTCTTTCTCTCACAGGTTAGTACAAATTCATAGCTTTTTATGTACAGTACAGAGCAAACATACTTGTAAACAAAAATACCTACAGCACTTTTATTATACTGGCCATATCTCGCAGTGGTAAAAATAAAGTGCCCAAGTGGTCTTTATATCAAGCCACTTAGGATTATTTGTTTAAGTGAGTGAAGTTGGCATCTTTGATCAATTATCTCCTTCAAACAGTGATCTGGGTCGACACCAAAAGTGAAAAAAAAAATACTTCAACATCTAAAAATATCCTTAACAACAAATATTGACAACATTTTTACACACTCTTTAAATCTAAAACTTTTGCCTGGTACTGTTAACCTAGTGAGACACCCCTCCATCATTCAAATGGCCCATCTTATTCTCTCTCTCATTTCTTCCTCTGCCTCTTTCACCTGATCTCATCTTTATCTCCCTCCTAATGGGAAATCAGAATGAGCTTTGTGGGAATCACTGTGTGGGTGTGTCGACTGCCATTTTAAACCAGAGCCCTGTGCGTAGATAAGACTCATGAATATTTGAGCAGAGAGATTTATCATTTGACCCCAGTTGCTCTGTCTCTTAAACCGCCTGAAAAACTCAATTTCTCATATTGTGTTGGTTGGTGTTCTGAATCTGCATAGCTCTTGTACTTTGTACATTTCTGTCAACAACTTTCTCTTTCTGATCAACTCATTGCACCGACTCAGCCTTAAATCAAGATTTGGCTTGGCTAGTCTGATTATTTGTGTTGACATTGTTACAAGATATTTTTGTATCCATTTGTTGCATTCCTTACATTTGTTGCATTCCTTACAAAAATCACCTTGTTATCTGTTATCTGTGACAAAAAGGATAGAATTTTAAAATAAGTTTGAGATTGACTTGAAAACCACTTGTATGTTAGTATATTATGTGAAACATGTTAGGTAGTAGTAGGTCTGGGAGATATGAATCTAAAAATCGAATCGTGATCTCCTCCCTGTGATAATATGCTATTTTGGTAAAACTGTCATTTCAAGATAGTCTGATTTTTTGTTGAATGCTGCGCGATAGTTACCACCATCTACTCCTCCTATTGGTCAGCCACTATCATTCTCTGCGTGACTGGTGGCTGCAACCAAAGTTTAACCAAAAGTGATAAATGCATAGCACACTCAGATGGCCGATGTCCAAAATTTGTCTTTTTTTTTTTTTTTTTTTTTTTTTTTTTGTAGATAACATTGCGGTAAAAAGCCGTTGTTAGACTCAGATCATTTATTTTTCTTGCTGTGGATGACAGTACACAAAATGGTTGCCAAGCCAGGTGCTCATATCCCTCTCCAATGAATCGTGCATTTGCACCTCTATAAGGACATTGGCGTGTGTTTTCTGTTTCATTTGGTGGCTATAACCAATCAAAGTGAAGAGTGAACAACAGATAACTAGCGACTTCTTAAAGATTGCATAAAATATACTAAGAAAACATGAACTGTGATAAAAATTGATATTGTGATCTAGCTCTAAGAACAACCCCGGGAACAAGGACAGTGAACTTTGACTTGGACTTTGGTATTATTTCTCTTTGATCCACTTTGTTTTCTATGTTACAGAAAAGTGAAGGACACGTTGCCACTTTTCCGACAGTTCTTTAGCTCAGCCTTTAGTTTGAATCATGTCAGCCTGTCGTCCATGAAACTGCCCCCTGATGTACTAAGGTACTCTTCCTGTCTTCTCTTATTCTCCTGCTCTTTTATCAGAAATGCAAAAGCAGATTTGTAAAGTTATGCACTGTCGCGCTGTGTCTGCCTCCTGTGTTTCATCTCCTTGTCTTTTCTCTGATCTTAGTTTTTTTTTTTTTTTTTTTTTCCTTCAGGGCTCTACTAACTGGGTTAACCTCCAATCCTCATATCAATGACCTTCATCTGGACATTAGCAGCTGTGAGGTAAGAGTTTTTCACAAGTAAATGGTATACTATCTTTACTTATTCTTGTTTGTTGACCATATAAAAAAAACACAACATTAACATTAGATAGAAGTAATTATCAAAATTTGTGACTGGCTGACCAATATCCAATGTTACCTCACCTCATATCAGACGTTGCCGTGTTATTCTTAAGGTTTCTACAGCCCTACATACATTCTTCATTTTGAATTGTCATGTTTCCAGTAGTTTCCTACATATTATATCCTATTATAATTAGTGATAAATGCACCAAATAGAGAATACAACATGCACGTGCTGCTCAACAAATTCTTAGACTTCCTTTGAATTCTGTGCAACCCATCTATACATTTTTTGTGTCTAGAAAAATGGAACAAATCTCTATAGACTTAGCCTGAAATGCCTGTGATTCATGGCATGTTTTCCCTTTTTGTTTCTCTCTCTCTCCCTTTTTCTCTCTCACTCTTTTTCTGCCTTTCTCTCTCTCTCTTTCTCTCTCACAGCTCAGGTCCGCAGGCGCCGCTGTGATCCAGGAACTGTTCCCACGAGTCTCCTCGGTCGCTACTCTGGATATCTCAGACAACGGTTTGCATTCTCTTAATAAATGTCTATGTACTGCCCTGGCCATTGGTCCTTAGAGCATATGTTGTAGTATATTTATGCTTTGATTCCAGCCAACAAGGGTTACACCAGTCCAAAACTTTGATAGGAAGAGGTCAGGAATGCCATATGCCAATTTAATATGCAAATATATGACCCTCTGGAGGAGGTAGATCATTTTCTGTGGTGACCTTTCTAAGGTCACCACAGAAAAGGTCACCATATTTTTCTTAGCAGACTGTTCATGCTATAGCTGGAGATTTGGAGATGCTCTGACCCATTTTGTTGAGCCATCACATTTTGTTCATTTTAGACTGCAATATTGATTTAAAATGGCATAAAAATAGAAAGGGATCCATTGACTTTTTTTTTTCAAAACTGCAGAACTGAGAGGCTTTCTTTATAGTCTTATTTCCCAGTAGAAGATTTTCATTTACTTTTTATTGCTTACTTTTTTTTGTACCTTTTTATTGTTGAAAAATGGCTATGGAACATTTTAACCCTACATGTATGACCTGGACTCTTATCTTTTGGAATAATCACAAGTAAGTGTAAATTAATGAGCGGACACAAAACTTAAGGACATGGAAATCTTTATCTGTCTGTCATAATGTTACATAACTGACCAGCGAAGACGACGCTTCAAGCCTTTTTATCTCTCTCTTTTTACTATCGTCATATGTGTTTTTTCCGGTTGACAGGTCTGGATGCGGACTTGCTCACAGTGCTGCCTGCTCTCTCCAGACACCCCTCACTCAAACACCTCCATCTGGGCAAAAACTTCAATATCAAAAACAGGTGCTGTTTTTTTTTTCTTTCTGGGCCACGCTTCACTCCCCCTGGAAATATATGTGTGTTCTTCAAATATACCGCAACAGCTTAAAGCTTGCCTGAATATGTGTGTGTGATGATTCTACTGTTGTTTCTAAGTGCCCATAGTCACACAGCAGAAAGTGATCATGCCAGCTAATCCTCTGTCTCCCTTTGTGTCTGTAGGCTACTGGACGAGGTGCTACAGAAGTTAGTGCAGCTTATACAAGAAGAAGACTGTGTGAGTAAAAGTGAAGTGTTTCCTAAAAATAAAGATGCTAGAAAATGCCTTGATTCCAATATTTATTTCTTTTGAATTTTTGGTATGGGGCCATTATTACGAACCTTATTTTTTGGGATTATGCTGATAACAAAATTGTATTGTATTTTTTCAGTCTATGATATGTACTAAAACAGGCATGTAAAGATTATTGCATTAAACAAAAATATTCTACTTATTTTTCTAGTATTTTGCAGCCCCATGGGAAACTCATACATTATTTTGATATTTTTAAATACCAACTGAAGTTATAAACTACTCTGAGTTTTGACTTCAGGCTTCAATAGTTCAAGGTTAAGTGGACAGCAGCACGTGTTTTAATAAAAGATGTCCCTCCGTGTAAAAATATCATTAAAAATGTATGACTGAATCCCCGTCTTGTGCTGACAGTTAATATTGCACATCCTCAAAGCCCTCCTTTTTGCAGTATGTTTTGTGTTAGAAGTGTCACTGTCATTAATAATTACCGTTCCTCTCATCCTTTCAGGCATAGTGTCCATATCACATCACTCACACAATGTAAATAATTCATGTAAACACCATGTAAAGCCACTGGTGAACCGTGACATTACAAAGGAGTAAATCTTTGCTTTCCCCTTCGGCTTCTCTGTCCCCAGTCTCAACACAGCACTCAATCTGTATTCTGCCAGCCTCATTTTCATCTAAATAACTCACATATTTGACAATAAACAAGGCATACACCATCAGGTATTACATTATGACCATCTGCCTCATATGTATAGCCCTATACAAAACAACTCTGACAGAACCAGTATATCCAGTACATCTTGCAGATACTTTTTGAAGCATCCTGTTTTCCCAGCTTTACACAACTGTATATTGTTTTTGTTTGAACAGGCCCTGCAGACTCTGTCCCTCACTGACTCAAGGCTGCGGTCTCGGGGCACAGTTCTGGTTAACGCTCTCGGCAGCAACACCTGTCTGAGGAAAGTGGATCTTAGTGGGAACAACATGGATGACATTGGAGCCAAGATGTTGAGCAAAGCTTTACAAATCAACACGACCCTCAGGTATAACTAAAGTAACTTATTTTTATAGCCCAATATTATTCATGCACTTATTCTGAAAATCACACACTCAGCTTGGCTCTGATAAAAGAAAATTGCCAGATCAAAATGCAGGCAAATCTGTTCTGGCTCCTTTCACATATGACCCTGTTTTAGGCAAAATGCAGGCATAAGAAAATTAGGATATATTGTTTTTTAAGTCCAAGATACTGTCAGTGGATGTCTTTAAGTTCATGTTGTGTGGAGAATAGTGTATGTGTGAGTGCTGAATGCATCTCATGTCCTTGCCCTGCAGGAGTGTGACATGGGATCGCAACAACACCTCTGCATCTGGCTTTCTCGACGTGGCCAGAGCGCTTGAACAGTAAGTTAAAAAAAAAAGTTTTTCCATATAGATCTATAAGCAGGATCTGCCGGCATATGTACTGAGGAGAAGTATTGATTAGCGTGATAAAATTACAGCCTTTTTTAGAAACATCATGTGACCAAGCTGAAATTTGTAACATGAGCTGAGCAAATTGTTGCCTTCCATTTTGCTCTCAAATGATTCAGTACTTTAAGACCAAAGATGGGCGGTTTACAAAGATGAAAAAAGTAACACTTGATGCCATAGGACTGTGGCACTCAACTGAACTGTTGGATGTTAAATTTCATGTTTTGCCATGTCCTGGTTTTGTATTGAGCTTTATTTTGTGATTTACTATTGTTTTAATCCCTATTTCAGGCTGAGATTACCCGGGTTAAGTGCTAGTTTAGGATGGATTAAGATTGTTTATAATCTGGTTTACTTTTGTCTTGGTTTACAACACAAGTATTTGTTATACAAATACTTGCTGTGTCTTTAACCCGCTTTATGTCTGCTTTTTTCTTCTCTCATCTCAGTAATTTCACCCTGCAGTACATGCCTCTTCCTCTAAGTGACATCAGCCAGTCTTATCGCAGTGCCCCCGAGAGGACAGAGCAGGCACTTACCAAGGTAACAATGGATGCCACATGTCTGTTAAAAGCAGCGTTCAGTAAAACTCACAACTATAATAAACAGTGTAAAATCATATTCTTGATGTCTATTTATTAAGCAAACAAACAACTGTGTTACAGTTTCATCACTCTGAAACCCATGTTAAGATTAAACATTTATTTTAAGATGGCTTGGTTCTTGGGACCAGCAAAATGATGTATTCACTTGTGACTAGCTGGCTGATGCCACATTATTGGTTAACATTAACTGAATATTTCATTACCTTGCTTTATGCTTTATGGTGTATAATGAATAAAATGTGTAGGTGTTAAAAGAGGTCTGATAGTGGATTGAAGTATTATGCCACGGCACTAATCTTTGTTCATCTTTGACATTTACATTCTTCCATTAATCCTATAGATCAGAGAAAAGGAATAATTTAGCCTTATCCTCCATTCACAAGAAAGGGAAATAAAAGGCATTGTAGATCTGAAGCTGATGTGTATCTAGTTTACTCAAAGAGCAGAGAGTGAAGTCTGAGATAAAAAGGGGCTCCTGCTGTGACAGAAATCAATATGGTGCCTGTGTAATGGACCAAATGAAGATCGGCAAAATACAAAAAGATAAATGAACAATTCTCTGGATTCCTTTAACAATGCTTATCATATCAGTGTAATTTTAAGTAAATCACATCTACACAGTGGCTTAGTTTTTCCTTCATTACCAAAAGATCACAAACAGATTCAAAAATGTTTTTTTATCTGACTTAAGAATGAAGTCCTAAAAGCAACAATAATGATGATGCCATTGGTGACAATGATGATGCCATTCTTATAATGAGTTAAACTGTATCGGTGGCCTTCAGCTTCTATGTGATGCTGTGATATCCCTAGATGAGATGCAAAAGCCAGTCTTTGGTAGTGATTTTATGGTAAACCCGATCATTTATTTTAATGACTACTCATTGAAGTTACTATATTTTAACAAAAACATACATATACTGTATGTAGTAATATTTTATGACATATGAAACCCAGCATGAACACCTCAAGATGATTCACATTACCCTTGGCAAACCCACCAAAGGAATTTTGTGTAAAAACAATCGACAGACAAGGTGTTTTTAAATATCTCAAATAACAGGTTACAAATTCATTTAGAGGTTAGTGGTTATGATTATAGCGTTATGCCTGATGAGTTTAGTTCAGTTTTTCTGTCTACATCATCATCTTCTTTACTATGTCTTTTTCTTTGACAGATTCAACGTGCTTTGGTGAGGAACAACCAAACCCAGCGCTTTTCCCAAAGACAGGCTCTGCGGCTGCACCAAGGCCTGGTCACGAGCACTGCTGAACAGGTTATTACCATCATCAGCATTGTTTGTATTATTATTGCGTGTGGCTGCTTTGTGCGTCTTGTAACTCTCTTTCTCTGTATGTTTCCTAGGTGATGGAGCGGTTGTGTGTGCGCGTCCAGCAGCAGGTGTGTATGCTGCGAGGCGTTGGCGAGATGGAGGAGCTTCAAGCTGCTAAACAAGTGCTAAAAGAGGCCAGGAACTCCCGCGCGGTGAGAACTGTGTGAATTGGCTTTCCAGCGATGCATGGGGCGACTTTATCAAGAGCCAAGTTGGAGTAAATGTGGTGATTTTTCTTCTGTTTAGTTGTATCCATCTCTGTGTGAGTTGGCGCATGTACTGTCCGTGGATGGGCCGGTGAGGCAAAGACTGGACTCTTTAGCGGGAGAACTGGCCAAAGCTGCAGACAAGGAGCTACAGGTAGAGCACTGCAAAATATGATAGATTTATACATATTTGGTCTGGTATGCTTTAAAGGGATTGTACTCGATTTAAAAAAAAAAAAAAATGCTGAAGTAAAATTTGCAGCTTTTAGGGTCAAAATGACCCTATGAAATTTTTCTTTAAAATTTAATAGTGAACTTTTCACATTTTTAAGACAGTAAAAATCAAATACAGCCCCTTTAATTGCCAAGACCAGGGGCATCAAACTCATTTTCACTGGGGGCCACATGAGCAAAATGGCCGCTATCAAGGGCCAGATGTGACTGTGAGGCAGTATAAATGTCACTAAATGTATGTGTCATGTAAAATAAATGTAACTACTTTTTAACTTGTTAAATAACGCTTTGCATTTATTGCTTAGTCAAGTTGCAAATATTACCTGTCTGTAACTGCGTATCCCCTGATAAACTGACATTTTTAAAAGCGTATCGGGGCACACCTGCTCAGACCTTCAGCTCAGCTTCAAAAACAGCCTTTTAATTATTGGACAATTTCTTGTTTTTCTTGAAGACTAACGTGTGCATACTTAGCTCCGTGTTTGGTGTCAAAATGTCGACGTAGATAGTTCACTTTCACAACCGACCGCGCCTCATAACACAAAAAAACATACAGGTTTTTCTCCTTGAACTAACACACACTTGTATTCACCTTCACCTTTCCTGAAACTGCCGACAATTTTCCTGAACATTTTGGGATCATTTGCAAATATTTCTCAGTTCCACTTGTTGGAAAAATCTCATTAGTTTATGGTCGATGCACACATTAAAGCAGCACAGACTTATTTTAAAATGACAGTCATGCCTTTCAATTTACCTTCTTGCGGGCCACATAAAATGATGTGGCGGGCCGCATTTGGCCCCCGGGCCTTGAGTTTGACACATGTGGCCAAGACCGTGTTGCATGAAATGGGGGTGATGAGTGGGGTGTGACATCTAAACAGAAGCAGCAATACACCAGGACTACACAACCCTAAACCATTGTAAACTATTGACTTTGCAAATCTATGACTAAAACATTAAAATATACTCTTGAGGATCACTAGTATTTATAGCACCTTACAGTTTGAGAGTCACTCATCTGTTCAAATTAGCCATTAAAGGTTTTAGGATTCTTTAAAACTGCACCATCAAAAAGCAGCGCAAGTAACTCCTTCCTCTGCAGATGGTTATTTCATTAGCTTTCTATGCAGCCCTGACAATTCCTATGTAATCTGCAGGTGATTGTGGACTCTATGGTGTCTCTGTGCCATGAACTGTGCCCTTTATCATCGACTGCGGCAGAAAGATTGAGCCCCTCTTTGTCGTCTGTTTCTGAGCGAGTGTCCATCCCTCGCTCCTCCATCCGGACCGCCCTGATGGAGAGAGCGGCCCAGGATGTCCACAGGGCCCTGGAGTAAGCACTAATGCCTCTGAATTTGATAAGCAGTGCATTGATTTACTCTCACTTGTATAAATCTTTTCCCTGTGCTCTGCTTTTTGCTTTATAGAGAAGTTAAACTCTCTGTGGTCTCCTATCTCACCAACACCATCGTGGACCAAATTCTGCAGGAGCTCTACACCACACACAAGACGCTGGTAAATGCAGATATTTGCTTAATTTTCAATATGTGGTTTATTTAGGCATGTAATTCTGGCACTGTATTGATCATTTCAATTTCCAAACAAATTTTACATTATGTCAGTTTGATTTAATTTCACATATAATGTTTGTGTGTTTTATGTTGCATGTACACTTTTCTTACTATCATTAAAGAACTGCCTTGACAAGGTACATTTCCCCACCGTAAGATCAACAATGTTCCATTTTATCTTAATATTTTTATTGGTAATATGCTGATTACGTGATGGGGTTTGATAAATATAGTTAGATAATAAACCTTCACTGTACACATGCACATGATATTATCAATACAGGAGTGATCTTTAAAACAAATAGTTTACAGTGTTCATGGCATTGACAGATTTGTATGTTACTTAGAGTCGACAGGTGTCCCATCTGAAGCGGTGGGACGGTGTCGGGGAGGAAGGGACGAGCTGGAGGTACAACAGACACCGAGACTCACTAGATATCACAGATGAGGAGCTCTGTACCAGCATAGTAAGTTCAGTCCTATTTATTTAAGCAGAATTAGTTTGCACTTTCACAATACAACTGTGTAAGACTTTGAGGTGATTAAAAGGAGTAGGAACTTTTGTACTCTAACCTAGTACCCCCTCCTCCAAATTACCACTTAAGTACAAGCCTTTGCCGTTTTATTTAATAAATTAAGTTAAATAATTTTCTCTGTAAACAACAAAATATCCAGTTTTAATAATAAGTATTAGGCCTTTACAAACTCATTCTGAGATATATTTGAGTCTCACATTTGCAAGTCTAATTGCAATTGCAATACAAAATAAACAATATATATCTTTAAAAAATGGTTCAACCCTACTTTTGTTTGCAGTTGTGGTCCTCCCACCTAAATGTCAAGCTCACAAGATTTAGACACATTTTTCTCATGACCCACTAAGAACATGTGTGACCCAGTTAGTGGTCCCAAGTGACCACTGAAGAAAAATGTCACTATGGCAAACTATTTGTTTAGTAAAATCCACATTATCCAGATTTCTCCATAGTTTTACCAGACCCAACACCTGAATGTAGGGGTGGCCATTGCAATAATACAATAAAAATCCAATCACAATCTGCCAATAAGTCATTCAGAGGTTTTATGTTTAATGCAGCTCTGTGCTCAAACAAAGACACGTGTACTTTTCACACCCACTCTTCTTTTGTCATGCTCTTAATGACTGACAGTTGGATTTCCAAACCCAATGTGGTGTGAACTCTCAGAGGAAGCTTGTAACTTTAATTAGTTCTGAACGCAAAATAAAACTACTGTCCATGTGTTACATGTTTAGGAATAAGAATAATAGACTAAGAATACTGTGTGTATAAATATTTCCCAGAGAATGGGCATGGTATTTTCATGAGGATTTGACTGACATCAGACACAAAACTGTCTCATTGAGAGGGAACTTTGCCTTTAGTGGACTTGAAGTTTGAGCCACATCAATTAGAACCGCTAATCTTGCAGTAAAGTTAGACATGTTCGACAATACCAGGCTGCTAACCCCAGAAGGACCCTGTTCTGTGGCTGGACAGTGTCAAAGTTGGTAAGGGGAAGAGGGGTGTTAAATAATTGGGGTCTGTCTCTGTTTCTGCCTGGAGCTGTGAGCTGACACTTTGGACACATGATTGACAGTTTCTCACAAAAGCTAAGTGTTGTTAGCCTGGCAAATATACCCCTACATGGGCAGTTCCCGTGGGTGCTAAAGGGACAACTCAGAAGACAGGAGCTAGTGTAAGTGTGAATTAAATGTCTTGGTTTCTGAAAATACATCTGACCTTGATGTGATTGTGGTCCTTAATGGGCATCAATAATAAGACACTGCATTATGATGAAGTAAATAACACAAATTGTCCTTTTATTATGGTACCTCATAGTACAAATATATTCATGGGGTTTCAGCCTCCTGTTATATGTGACATTTTGAGAACTTTTCACCTTTCAAAATATATGATTTTTAGTTTTAAATTGTTAATTGCCCTGGTGACAGCTAGTGGTTTTATCCAACACACAACATATTGTACAGTTATACATGCAAAAGTACCTCTAAATGACAATCAGTATTTATTGTGTGGTTATAAAGTTAATGTCTGTTCAAGTACAAAACAAAACCTTACTTCTTATTCTCGTGTGACATATAGTGGGCTGACACATGCATAAGAGTATTTTCAATATAGTGAGTGGATATCTGTATAATTAAAGCTAGTTAGTATCATGCTAATTATCAGCAAAAGATCTTTCTCATGGCCAAAGCACTAAAAGCATTAGAGTGTCAATTTGAATACATTTCAACATTTAATTGCCCTCCGTCGCTCATCCTTCTTTTCTAATGTAGGTTTTTTGCATTAATTAAAACATAATTTTGCGTTCATGCAATTTTATCCTGAGCATATTAGATTTTTAGGTTATACCACTGCACAAGTCCGTGGCCTGATTAGCCCAAGGGTCAGCCTGTTTGCGTATTTCCACTGAGTGCACCATTAATACTGATCCTTAAGCATGTTTTTCCCTTTCAGGACACAATAGCCATTAAGAAGCGCAGTTCACGAACAAGACGGATACGTCCTGTCTCTACTAGACTGAGTGAGTACTGCTCTTCCTCTGTCCACTCAAGCATTTCCCGTCTATGTACCATTAGGCTGCTTTTTATTCATCATTCTTCTACTAAGATGCTACAATAAAATGTATTTTGTGAGTATGCACAATATAAGCCTCTTTATAACTATGGCAACTATTGTGTTAATATAATAGTAGTTATTATGTATAAACATACATTTTTAAAATATATATAAATGAGACAAATCCAAAACCAGAAAGCAATATCAGGATTAGAGCTTTAAAAAAAATCAGATACCAATCAATATTAACACTAGTATCGGAAATAGATTCTCATTTGATCAAGTATCAATAAAAAAGTCACATTCAAAGGACAGAAATAAACCTTTCCTGAATAGCTTTAGAATGATCTTGAGCTGTATCACAACAAGTGTAAGGCCGAACAGACTAGTGTACGCCCATGGACCACCATGGAACATACCTGGATGACTCAGGGATTACATAACACCACATGGTAGTATAAAAGAAAGTACTTTTAATTTATTGTTGATAATCACATTCTATTGTCTAAAGAATTACGGCATCGGAATCGATATTGAGTATCGAGTCTCTTCCTTAGTATCGAAATAGAGTAAATAGTGGATTATCACATGAATAAATGATGGAAGATGATGTCATCATGTATAGTGATTAAAATTACAGTTAAAATTCCAATGTATATAAAGTCCAAATACAGTGGTTACAACTTCTTCCCTCCCTGTTTGTGTGTCAGGTTTGTGTGATGACTCCAGCTCCTCTCCTCCACCCTCTGTGCCATCGTACTCCTCTCCTCTGTCCCGCTCAGCCTCCTGGGAGGGTCTGTCGGAGTTACCTACACAGGGCCTGCCTCTGCATCATGTGACCAGAGTGCGCCCCAGGCCGCCACGAAAGCATAAAGGAGCACACATGCCAACTGAGATTGTAAAGACATAGCTATTACAATCATATAATATTATATAATCTAATCTCTAATATTATGAGCAATAATGTTTACATCCTTCAACCCATTTACATGTTAATTTAGCAGTTCAATTCAAGAGATACTGTAAATAATTATATATGCTGTGTATGTATTAGAGATTGAATTTTATGTGTGCAGCACTGCAGTGAAAATGGAGGAATAAGCCCCCTGGATGATGGGATCCCAGACTTCTATACTAAGAGAGTCCTCCCTGACAGGTAAAGTTCTGTATTTCTACTGCACAACCCACCTGCTGGTTTCTTAGTTTTACCATTTATGATGTACATGTCAAAACTATAGAATTTGTACTGTTTACAGTGTTGTTAGTCCTTGTATTCGTTGAAATAACACCATAGAATGTTTTGTTGTTTAAGTGGTACGGAAGTTTGCTAGACTGTCATCAATTTAGAAAACTTTTTTGTTAGAAACATCAGGAGTCTGATCAGAGCACACTTGATCAGTCATTTATATGCAATGTTTTGTGATAGTTTTTAATTTTATCTACAGATATATTGCATGCTTTACCACAAAGTACCCTCTGAAGCTCCAATACAATTTTGACGCTATTTTCTATCCTTTGTAATAGAAAAGCAGTGACATTTCTACACTGGACATTCAAAATTGTTCCTTATTCTTTGTTATAAAGACTTAAAACCATTAGCATTTAGATCTGATGTTAGTTAATTAGTGGAAATGGTCTACTTCATTTTGCCTTCAGTTGCCCTCTTCCTGGAATTTTGAACATTCTGATGACATGGCATTTTAAAGGATCTAAAGAAAATACCTCAGTGAATGAAATATCCTGGTCTCATTCTGGACAGTGCCATTGAACCTGTCTCCTGGGTTTCAGTCAGCTCTCTTCGCTGCACAAGGCTCACTCTCTCAGGAGGAAGAAGAGGAGGAATATGTTGGCCATCTTCAACTTCAGGAAAAACCGCAGCCAAACTCAGCCGAGCCACGGTCCAGACGCAGATGCAGAGTTTTTTGGTGACGGGGGTCACACTGTTGCCACGGCGCCCACAGGGTCTGTACAGACACGAACACATCATTATGACTTTTCTATGAGCTATGGCCTTGAGACACTGCACAAAATCTCATTATCTATCCCTCACTCTCTTACTTTTAAATTCATATACAGTTCTGGGAAAATAAGAGACCTGTGCTGCAGACTGCAATTTATTTATAAATCTGTCTCCCTGTCCCAGGCCACTCTCTGGTCCCTCTTACTCTGTTTTATGAACTCATGAAGAAAGTCAGGCGAGAGTCTCTCAGTTACACACTAATTATTTATTTATTTTTTTATACAGTTTTTAAGTTCTTCAAGCCCTACATAATTTAATTGAATTTGCTGTAATTGCTTTTTCAACATAGTTTTTACTATACATTTGAAGATAATATAACAAGCAAAGAGTATCTTCTATTTGACCAATTGTGAGTTTTGAGACTGAAAAAAAATTTGATCAACAACTTACTAATTGATGAGACATCTACAAACTTCTCTATGTAAGTCGCTGTTTGGTTCCAAACCTATAATCAAATAACTATTATTTTGGAAATTATTTGATTTTATTGTTTTAATGATAATATTGTTCAAAATGATCCTACATGAATAAGGATGTAAAATGTACTACAAACTGCATTTTTTATTCAATTCCAGCTTTCTTTTCAATCTGAAATCATGTTTCCTTATACCCCCTGGCAAGTGCTTGTGTACTCCCAGGTCCCTGTACCCCTGGTTGGAAAACAGCTGTTTTGAACTTGGAAATGTTGTCAGCAGTTGAAAAATAATAACCACATAATTAACAAAATGTTCTTTTCACCAAAAAGTTTAACAAAATATAATTTTCAGAGCTGTATCTCCAATGGACTAAATCATACATTTGTATCCATCCTTCTTAACTTCTTTTAGTCTTTAGTCTTATTTGGGGACTTGGAAGTGTCTCAAAGCTGCCAAATAACTGGAGAGTCAGTGCAGTATGTGTGCACAGATGTAGCCGGCAGGTGGTGGCTCACTCTCAGTATTCAGGAGCTAGCCAAGAGATTATCAACACATTTCAAATACAGATTACCAAGACAACAAGTTACTTCAGCCAAAAGATATAAAATACTTTGTCCCTGGGAAAACTTTGTCATGTAGGACTTTTGTTTTCAATCTGCCTTGTCACTCAATAAAATGAATGTGACATTTGTAGCTGGATTACCAAGGGGCAGTAGCAGGCTCACCTGAATTCTTACAATGCAACGAATACCAACTTGCAAAACAAGCAATTATTATATTATCAGTGTTACTATTTGTTCAAAGTATTATCTCATCTTTTTAGGACAGCCACAGAGAATGTATACACACTCCTTCAGCCGCCTAGATCAGGAGGCAGAGCGGGCTCTCCTGGTGAAGGAGGTGATGGGAAAAAAGCTGATACTCAGAAGAAGAGCCCTCCTGTTCTGAGTCCACCACCAATGTCAGGCTTTCCCCATCCAGCAGGGGGCGGCAACAAGCATCCCTTCTACTCACCCAGAGAGGTAAGTGAAAATAAGTGTGTAATCACTTTTACAGTTACTGAGGAAACTGTTACAGTTGCCTAACAATATGAAGACAGCTATACTTAAAAAAAAAATGCATTTGTAATTAAAGCTCTTATATTAGTGACCACAGAGACCAGGAACAGCCAGTTGGAGATATTCTTACTGTACCAATACATCATCCTAGAAACCAAAATGTTCACTTTTAAAAATGATCATTTTAACTTCTTAAAAGCTGATGTGTGTAGAAGTCTATAATCTTGTGTTCTTTGGCTTTAGCCGCAAAAGTCCGAGTCTGATTCGGTATTTGAGCCTTCAGACGAGACAGACAAGTACTGGGCCGATGACAAGCAGAGAACCTCCGATGTGCTACAACAGACCGAAAAACCTCAAGAGAGACAATGGTACGAAGACCGCACCCAGGAGAGTCCAGGAGACCCCAAAACCATGGACCGGTACTGGACTGAGAGCAGACAGCCTGATCGAGCTATGGAGCGACAGTGGACCGTGGACAGACATACACAACGTCAGATCGACCGCAAGATGGAGAGGCAGTTGGGACCAGGTGGGCGGCACATAGACAGGTCCTGGTCTGAATACAAGCCTGCAGAGGCCCAAACAGAGCATCAGTGGAACGAAACAAGACAACACTCTATAAGAAAACCAGACCGACCAGTCCAAACCCTGAATCTGGCTCAGAGACCACTGCCTCCCTACCCCTCGGACCGCACGCCATCACCCAAGCAGGACTCAGACTTATACAGGGGGACAGAGGTAACAGCAGACTGGCTCCACGGCCCACAGGACCTCCAAGGGGACAGACTGGTGTGTTCCAGCACTGGAGGGGGGCAAGGGGAGATCTGGAGGAACACCACAGGGGGAGGAGGTGGTCCCAAAATCCCCAAACCAGAGCCTCCACCACAGAGCAGCAAACCAAACCTGTCCAAGCTGAGGCAAAGGTCCCGTCTGGAGAGTGCAGACACCATACCAGGTACACAACTTAAAAACTGCATTAATATTTACACACATATTCTGTCCTGTAAATAAACTGCCACTGTGTACTAGTTAAAAATTTACTTGTTTGTACACATGCATCTGATACTCAAGATGTCCCACCATAACACCACTTCTCATTAGGTGCTACTCACAATTTCAGTCAATATTTTGTGGAAGCAGTGTTGTATGCTCTCACAACACTGATGTGAGCGTATAATTACTTACTACTGCATACTATATATATATATATATATATATATATATATATATATATATATATATATATATATATATATGTGCACGCGCCTAGGTGTAGAAGAAGAGGTAGAGCTGGAGAGGACAGAAAAGAAGGAGAAGAGAAAGGATTCAGACAGTCTGCCTCCTCCCATTCCTGAAAAGGTTTGTCCCTTTTCCTGACTGGAATCCATCTTTACTGTGTATTATAATCTCATTTTACAACCGTATGCTATCCTTAATACTTTAAATCTACAGTACATATAGTAGTAATCACTTGTCCTTTTCTCTCTTGACAGCCAAAGACGTCAGCATATGTGAGTTTTTCTAAAGACTTAGCCTTTGACAGGAGCTTACCCCCTCCTCCTGTGCCTCCTCCTGGTCACAAACCCACACACGGATTACCAGACAGAGCAGCGAGTCAGGGTAACTGCACCAAACACTAACAAGCATTGCAGGGTTCATGCAGAGTTTACACTTTGATAAGATGGAGAAATAATCATAATTTTACTATTATATTGTAATATTTTGAAGAGTAAAAATGTTAAGCTATAAGTAATCCTATAAAATTATTGTTTTGTCTTTGCCAACCTCTTGTGGAAAAAGTTGGTATCTTAAGAGTGCGGTCATACTTACATAATCACCACATCAAAACTGGAACTAAACTGGGGCTAAAAATGTAACTAACCTGGACCAGACAAGAAATAAATTGTAAATAAACCAGGACTAGAACAGGACCGAACCAAAGCTTTAATTGGACTTAAATTGGGCTAAAACTAGAACCAAAAGTACATGTCAAAAGTCAATATGAGGAAGAAAATCAAGCAAGCAGACCTAGACTACAATTTTAATTTAGGGTTCACACCGAAAGTAATAATTCCTTCCTTGGCCAGGTGATGAAGGCTTCAGACCACAGGCGCCAGTCAAACCACAGAGAAGCAGGAAGGCCATGTCATGTGACACAGGTATCTTCATTTAGTGTGATACATATGTAATAATCTGTATATGTTGTTGCTCTGTATGTATAGTCTGTGGCTAATTGTTGTTTTGTCCTCACTGACCCCAGGGCCTGACAGGGAAAGCCCCAATAACGTTGAGAAGCCCCCAAATCGCAAACCCCCTGTGAAAAAACCTAGACTTCCCCAAAACAGAAATAAGTCCCTGGAGCTGTCTGGTACAAGTCTCTCTGTTCTATTCATGTTTGTGCCGTTTGTGTTTGTCTGGTTCCCCTCTGCTCTCATCTTGTCGCCCTGTTAAAAAATGAAGAAATATAAACTATTTTACACTTTAAAGTGATAGTATGTAACTTTCTGGAGGTTGCAACTTCAAAACATTCTCCATGGAGATAAATATGTTTTACTCTAATGTGGAATATTATAGCCAAAGGAACAACATTTCCATGGAAACAAGCAGGACAGGAGGAGGCCCTCCTTCAGGCTAAATGAGAGTCAGGTTTTGCACAGATTCAACTCACAGTAAGCATATATGTTTTTCTTTGTTTTTCAGTCCAATAAAAACATGAGTAATGAAAAAACATGCACTTATTTTAATCAATTTTTGCATATTATCTTTTGTTTTTCTTCATTCTGATTCAGGCAGCCACTAAGATTTCAAATGCACTCCCAATTATAAATGTAATTTTAGTTATGTTAAACGATGTCACACTGTCCTTGTTACATTTACATGAAAATTTGTTGCATACACCTAAAGACTATTCAGTGATTAATTGCCATTGTCAAAAGTAACAAGATTTAAATATGTTAGTATCAAGTGCAGTGTATAAAGAGCTGATACATTAAAAGTAAAAAGTGACACTAATCATGTAACTATAATAGGGCTGCACAATATATCACAATCAAATGCTGAATTAGGGAATGGGATTCTTGTATTACTTTATCAGTTCATATTTCAGTTTTCACTTAAATGTTAATGCTGCTGGAATTGTGTACAATGACCCCTCCTCCTTTAAAGTTTGCAACCCTAAACTGTAAGGCACCATCATATAGCCAGAAAACAAACCAGATACTTTTGACTTTTCACTCCCCATTTGAGAATCAAGCCTAGGATCGACTACTATTACATGTATTGATCTTTTGTATTCTATATTACATTTACAGATAGTTTCAACTCAGCACCTGGTCCTGGCGAGCTGTTGTGATGCCTCCGATTTTTACCTCATCTGGTCTGAGCGTTGCCATGACAGCCGAGGAGCACTTCAAATAAAAGCAGGAAGAAAAAAGAATCAGTCGAGGATGCAAAAACCAGAAGAGATCAAGTCCTACACACATCATAAAACATTCACCTCTCGCTTGTGTTCAGATACGTTTTCAAATTCTCACGTCTATCACCTTTTACTGTCCCTGCTTTCTCTGTTGAAACTTTTTCGTGGCTTCTGTATTTGCTAATTTAGAAACCTCAAAAATGATCATCGTCTCTGTGTGAGTGTGAGTGGATGAGCCCAGTGCTAGACAGAAAAAGATATTTATAACTAGAATGTGATTTGTAAATCTGCAATGCATTTTTGACTGCTGATAGTTGACTGCCTTGATTGACTCTTGAAAATGAGTTGCTTCTTATAAAATGATTGTTTATATCTAGTTTTGCTTTCAGGAATTGAAAGGTTGATATATTTTATAGAAAAAAAAATATTATGTATGAGCACTCTCACAGTCTGAATAAAAGTTTAATGAAAAATGTACATAGTCACATATTTGCGTTGGTATAAACTGATTTGGTTTTATTTGTGCCAAGATAAAATTACTAAATGAGGGTGGCTGGTTGAAAAAGACTATTGCTACTTTCAGTTTCAAGAGTTTTAATGAAATAATTCAAAGTAACCAATAATAATATAGTGTACTAACAAAATGCTTATTGGGTTATAAAGTGTTGGGAGTAAAAACAATTGGTATTTAATGATAATCTAATTTATATTGACAGCAGAAGATTTGCTTGAAGGCAAACGCTTAAAGGAAAACTGTCATGATCTGCTGACTGGCTGCAATTATTGTTTTAATAAGTGAAATCTAATAACTAATAACTTCTTGATTGTATCTCATAATTATTCTACACAGAACCACAGAAGATGCACAAACATGTTCTCTGGAAACAAGCAGCTAGATGACGGGGTTTTCATGATCAAAGGTGGATGCTAAATTTATTTCCCGAACTCAGAAATGCCCCCAACCGTCGTCATGGAAACCTCACACATGTGAAGTACAAGAATGTGAAACAGCAGGGGGCGACTGATCCTTACAAATGAGAGGGCCTAAACACATGCACAGTATACACGTTCACCGCACATATAATACACTGGTGATTAGATAGAGCTGCAGTCTCACACGTTGTCATTGGCAACCATTCTCTGACCTTTTTTTTACCAAGATTTTGTAATTCGACACGTGGATGTTGCTATATAGACAGCAGACATGTTTAGGCTTTTTGTGGTGCTGTGCTAAATGTTATTTGAATAAATTAATTTATTTTACATAACAATGAGTCCTTATAGATCTGATCACTTTGCAGGAGTAATAGCAGTAGCAGTAGTAACAGTAACAGTTGTAGTAGCAGTAATAGTAGTAGTAGTAGTGAGTAGTACTAGTGAGTATTCCTTTGCTCTAGTGGGCTTTTTTCCCTTAGATAACTGCTGTTCAAGTTCCCAATTGTGTATCACATGTATGAAGTTCAAATTTTAGCTGTAAGTCAGATATGGTTCAGTGCTCGTATAGTAGTGGTACAAATCGTTGTAGTTTGCTGATTCGTTCAGAATGAGTGAATTTTTAGTTCAAAGATTTTAAATGATAAACTGGGCCACGGGGGGAAGGTGATTTTTCACACGACTGGGACTAATTGCGCTGCTTGTTAAATCCTACACATGTAAGCTGTTATTGCATATTTAGCAGCTTTACACAATCAGTCTGTCAAATCTGCTGAAAAAAAGATTTTCAATGACAATGAAAGCTATCAAATGTGACTGAGGTTATGTGGGCCTATTCATTAGTTTAATAGTTTTTACAGCTGCATGTTTGTCACTTGCTACTGCACACATATCAGAGTAAAAAGTGCCTTTGCATTTTAAGACACTTAAGTCTGTTTGAGGACATACCCTGTAAAACACAGATAGCACAGCAGACCGAAGAATTGCGGATTAATGCATAGACTACAGAGTACTGCTGAATTTGCCATCTCAGTTACAATAACTTCACAGAAATATCACTGAATGCTGCTTTGAACTCAAACTCCTACACATCTTCCAGTGCAACAAGGAGCCCACATTGCTCTTATGAAGAAGTACCACACGCACTCATTATCACTACACTTTTCATTTGAGGTTTTGGTCATTTAAAATGTCCCAGTTTTAGCTTTTCTCCATTCACAGCTAACTAAAATGCATTTACATGATGTAGTTAGTTTCCAAAAACCTAATATAACTAGTTATCGACTTGCATTATTACAACATCATAACACACAACAGGTGGAATCTATTCTACAGCTGTTCAAAAAGAATGGGCAAGCTTCATAAGGATAAAATTGTTGTGATAAGTGTAGTTCTGTTGTCAGTAGGCTATCTATCTTAAGGAAAGATGACTGTGAGAAGCGATCTACTAAGTGAAGTATTAAACCCTACAGTTCTACAATAGACAGAAAGTAGTTGTGTATGGGACTTGATAATAAGCATATAAAACTTGATCTCTCTATTAAGTCTGATCTTTTACAGATGATATAGAGATGCATCACACAAGAAGCATCCAAGCAGCTTCACTCATCGTTCTTCTGCTGTTACCAAGCAACATGAGCTCACATCAGCCGAATGGAGTGAGAGAGAAAAAGAGAGAGCAAGAGAGAGAGGAGAGAGAGGGCATGTGTGGGAAGAGCAAGCCGTTAATATAATGCCACCTAAATCACTGCCACCCACTTTTTGGGAAATACACAATCTCTAGATTGAAATGAGTCACTGGGTCAGTTTTACTATAGTAGGTTTCCTCAAAGATTAAATTAATTCACAAATTTCTAGAGAAACAGCAGCAAAAGTATGTGCCGCAAATGCAGTATTCTCATGAACAGTTTCTTACATTTACCATATTCTGATTTTTATGTACAAATAATGCGGGTCCTGCAGATATTTGTTTCTAATTTAACTTCTGTAACAACTGCAACGCTTAGTTACTAAAGTGAATGTAATCTGAATTAGCTTGAATTGGTGCCAAGGAGTTCAAAGTAAGTAAAAATACAGGTAGCTCTACATACTACAGGCTTATTTAGAGAATGATTATTGAATAAGTTTTTTGTTGTAAAAATGTATTTGGTCCCTCCCCTCATGTCCCTGATGCCTCCTGTAAGCCGTCTTGCAGCAGGCGCACACAGTTAGATGGGAAATGAGTCATGAAAACAGACAATGAGAAGATGCAGTGTAATTTAACCTAATTACAACATGTCTCCAAAAGGTCAGGAGTGAACCGTTGCCATGGGAACCGCCTCAGTAATGGCCGACAGGGAGCGGCGCGTTGGGAGTAGCTATTCAGCGACAGGTGTGAGGTCATAATCAACTTACCCAGACCTCCGCTCAAAACAGGTTATGTCAATACATTGTGTTATTAAAGGCACTGTTAGTAGCTCATCAAACACACATGGACGAGCAGTGCGGCGCTCTAATAAAACCTCTTGGTTTAATAACACTTTTACTGTTTTGAAATACGTTAAAAGCAAAGTACATAGATGGTGGGAGTAATATCTTAGTTTATAATATTGATATATTTAATCAATCATAATCAATACAGTGGCTTTCTTTCCTCATTTTAGAAGTCCTGTTTTGATATCTCATGCTTTGTCCAGGATGGGAGGGACTGAATTAACAGATTTAGTGTCATGTCTCAGTCTGGGAGTGGAGCCAAAGTATCAACCACTTAATCTCTTCATCCCTCTCTTCCTCCTCATCATCTGAACCTCCGAAAACCCATTTACCCCTGGAGTCCTGGTTGAACATCCCCTTATGCTGCTCATATGTCTTCATTAAAGCCTAATGCTATCACCTGATTAAAATGTTATCCATGTCAAGCCATATATATATATATATATATATATATATATATATATATATATATATATATATATATATATATATATATATATATATATATATATATATATATAAACATTTATATGTGCGTGTGCGTGTGTGTGTAAATATATATAAACAAGTGCATAGTTGTAATTAACACTTTTTAAACTACCTTTGATGTAATAGGGACATCTACAGAAACAGATTTTGTGTAGTTATTTATTCTTAGTTTTTAAGATATAGTTCAAGAAGCAGCAGTCACTGCATATCAGATTTTTATTTTAACTTGTTTCCATCATTTTAAATGGAAATAAGTGCATTTATCCTGTACAAGAGGTGCCTGAGTTTCATTCATGGCTCTGTCAAAAAATGTAAACAAAACATTGTATCATGTCACCTTTGGTCTATAAAAAGTAATGTGAAATAACTGTGTGTACTGTTTACACACATGATAATTATCTGATCTTTAAGTTGTTGTTGAATAATAGAGCACGCATTCATTGATCTACTCCTCAGGTTTTGCTGGCGTGTGATGACAGCGGTGTTCCTCACTGCTTAAGTCCACATTACAGACATTTTATGGATGCTGGGGTATCTGTTAATCTAACACAAATTTCAGGGGCAGAATCAGTGCTAATCCCACAACTAGCCTGATAAATCCAGGCACAAAGAGGTCCCACGTGTGGCTGTGGCAGAGTAAACACACACACACTCACACACACGCGCATGTAGCCAAACAAACAAGTGTGCTTGTACATACCCATAGGCTTCACAAAGAGGTCTAAAAATCAATACAGAAAATACCTTAAGAGCAGCACAAACTTTAGGGGATAATTTAAAGATTAACAGTCGAAGTGATGGATTAGATCTGAGTTAGAAAAACACTGGGATTAAGGAAGACTAACAAACAATGACAAGGCAGAAGAATAGACCACATAAAAGTCAACAAATAGACAACAAATGCAATAAAATAAAACATAAACATAATGTGCTCTTGTCTTGTGCGTTCATATGATAAAGGACAGCAAAAAGACATCTCTAGGCATTATGCTGATTAAAAATAATACAAATAGGGATGGTGCAATATTTTTTGGCTAATACCAATATCCAATATTTGTAAAAAAAAAAAAATAGATGAAATATTGGTACTGAATATTGTCTTTTTTTTTTCATTTTCCATTGCCATTTGTTTATACAGCCAACATGGAGCAAACATATCCATATGATTTGATGTTATCTGGAATTCTGGGTTCAATCCTGCGGCAAACTGAATCTAATCTTTTAGTTGCTCCTTATTGTTTCATCAGCTCTTATTGGATTCTCCAAAGCCCAAAGACAAGAAAGAAAATTGTATTAGTCCTTTGTCCATGGGTGTTAGTCAGCCAACACAAGGTCAGCTCGCTGGCCACTTGCAACTCTTACAAATTTAATTCTGATTCAAACAAAAAAGAATTGTTGTTTGTTTTTGATGCTGTGCTTTTTAATTTCTAAAACAGCTGTCTTCACAAAATCGTTTTCAGCTAGAATGAGTGGTGGGTGCAGGTCAGAGAATATCAGATATTTTTTATTGGATAAATTGAGCTGCCAATGTTTCATTACAGGCTGAATGTGACCTATGTGACTGGTGACCATCCACTTACTCAGCTGGACTCAAAACTGAGTAACTGGCTCTGGACACACAAAGACTATTACTGGGCAGAATATGAATCTGTGAAACTTGTAGTTACCAAAGCATCTACTCAAACACTTGCACATGTAAAATAGGTTATGTTCATATAATCGTAGTATTGTATCATATATATTATACAACCTGCTAATAAATTCGACTGCTAATTAAAAACTGATATTTTGTCCTAGTTGATCATCTCTGTAGTTATCAGACCAATAAACGCATGTAAAATATACGTTTCATACCAGACTTTGTGCAATATTTCCAGGAAAACTGTATCATCTCAATTTTGCAATATGTAATGTGACAAAACATTTACACCTCATCTCACTGGATATACAGGATGTCTCTATTCAGTGTGTACTCTCCCTTCTGCCTGATTGATTCATGTGTGAAGTCACATTTGAATTAAATTATCAAAGTAAATCAAATTTCAAAAAAATCCACTAAAGCAATTGGAGCTGTAATTTACTTAGCTTTACCAATCCCTGAGCATTCATTTCCTACGAGTTTGGTGTTGCTCTTTTATTGTTAGTAAATGTTTCATTTGTCTTGCGTCGTGTTGATGAATGAGATTACTCACAGACAGACAGCAACAAACAGAAACAGATAATTGCATTTGCACTTGGCTCTGATTAGAGGCTGCATTGTAAGAGTGAGGGAGGTAAGCCTGCAGAGTTACAACAGATTAGGACATGTATCTGTGGGATAAGGTTAGTTAGTGTGACGCTTCGGACCTCACCTCACACCATCTGTCAGGACATCCCAAAGCCTGATACCCTGTGCGCTGGACCTGGAAATAGATCATATTCATGGGAAATAATATTCTTAACCTACTCATACTCTGTAATTTACACTTAAGATGGAGGGCAGGATAAACCTCTGTTGTAGAATTGACCCTTTAAAAACTGAATTGCTACATCCCTGTAATATGTATGCAATTACTGAACTGATCAACATTAAAACAAACATCTGCCATCTACTGGTGGGAAAAAAAATCAATAAACTTGCAGATGGTAGCTTTAATGTTCTGCCACTTTAAACATGATTTTCCGTCTTATACTTTTGTGCTATACTGATTGTAGTAGAAAAAAAGTTTACTAGTTACAAATTTATAACACTTTTTTTTTATATTTTATATATTTTTTTAATATGGGATCCCCGAGTGTACTACATCCTGGTCCATAGGCTATATTATCATTATTAATAGGTCATCCGCAAATTAATGAAGCTCAAATTTGTTGTGCCACATTTTATTTATTAAAATTTTTAGTTTAGCTTTATTTAACCATGAAGTCCCATTGAGATTCAAAATGTCCAAGGTAGCAGCCAACACAATCACATTAGAAATGTACTATACATGTACTAGAAAGGCAATACTTGAATGCCTCTTCTCATTTTTCTAATCAGATCATTTTATGCGCCTCACTGCTAATGGGAAGTCCCACCTGAGAGTAAGGTGCCGTACCACTGGCCGCTGCAGGACAATGGCTGGAGGGGTGCGGGCCGTGGAGCATGAGGTAAGTTCCTCTGTGTGTCTGCACCCCCTTTGTCCTGACGCTCACGGGAGGCCCTGTTAGTTTAGCCCCTAAGCTTTCCCCCGGACACACCAACGATGGGCCCAGAGATAGAGAGGTCTAAAAAAGACAGGAAGAGAAAAAGGACTAGAACATGTTAAAGAAATGAGGACAATAAGTATCTTTAAAGGAGGATATGTGTCAGATAAGATAGTCATAAGTAGAATACCCCTAAATGAGTGTGTGTTTACCATTTTACCATACACATTTGACAATATTAAATTTAGCATAATCTTAACAATAACTACTTATCATAATTCTCAATCAGTCTTCATCTTAATTGAATCGTTTGACAGCAATTGTGAGCCAGATAAAAATGGGATAACTTTGAATAAATGTTAAAGAAAATCATACATTTAAATCTAAATTCAGTGACTTTGGATGAATTCTGCACCTTACAAACCCAAAATAATAACTCACAAGAAAAAATATAAGGTTTTAGAGTAAGTAAAAGCTACAAAAGTTCTGTTGCAAATCGAAGAGAGCAAACTAGAGGAATTTTGAGTTATATTCCCGACAGTATATATTTAGCAACCATGGGACGAGACATGAGATTGAGTCCACAAGATCGAGACAAGTTTTAAGTTGTGCAGACCTCATTTTATCCTCAATTTATTTCTCATTTATTTTATTTCATATTTCAATTTATTTCAATAGCCATTGCAGCAGCTTTTTTGTCCCATCCATTTGTAAAGAGATGGGAAATAAATCTCCAAAGATCTCTTCATGTGTCCACAATCTTGGGAATTTTATCTCTCACAAGATCTCATCCTGTCACGAGTACTGAATGTGTCAAGACAGGACCAGTGCCGCTTTTGATAGGAGTCTACACTCTCATTGTGTATTCATTCATATTTGTACCATAATAAACTATCAGGATACATTTTTCTGAACAATTCCCTCACAAATATTATCCAAATCATCTTGAAATCCTGTTACTGACATTACGGCCTGTATATCTGCTTGAGTCAGCACCTTAAAGGTTTTGTTTACACCTCAGATCAGATTTCTTAACTCACTGATTCCTCAACGAGACACCATTAAGACACAAAGAGACTCGGGATTAACAAGTTTAGCTTTTAAGGAGCATTGAGAAGTGCTTGTTATGCGTTTCTCTGGACTTAAAAACAGATTTAATACACCCACCGTGATGCTGAGCGAGGACGACAGCCAACACACAGAAGCTGCTCCATTGGCAACATAAACAAACAGTGAGAAGTGGAAGAGGTGACACGTGCAAGTAAACAACTCAAAGAAATGACAAGTAACAGGTAGAAAGAGCAGAGTTCACATTTAGGAGGTTAGTCTCGCTGTCTTAGGGTAATGAAAATGTATGTTTTATAAGAGAAATATACACTGATTTACTACATGTATTTGTACTTTTGTTTTTTGTTAAATACGTCAGACGTTTTTTTTTTTTGTTTTTTTTTTTACAATACATGAATCAACAACTATCAACTACACACACACACACACACACACACAAAACCCTTACATTCAAATGTAAGTTTGAATGTAAGTTCAAACTTACATTCATTAAATTTTTTGCATATACAATACAATTTCTAATTCCCTATAACTTTTTTCATAACATAAATATAGATGTGTGTGGACAAGCTGCGTTTTGATTCTTCTATATGTCTGTAGACTATTTATACCAAACATGACTATGAAATGTGAAGACTATGATGCATCAAAACCTGACAAAGAGCATTCAGACAGAAACAAACTAGTTAATGGGGGTATGACAGGTCGGGACATTGTTGGTGGACATGCCTGTGGACCATGGGATGAGGGGGGAGGAAGGGGGAGAGGGGTGCGGGTGCGTACAGGGGATTTGTACAGAGGGGGCAGTGGTACTCAGAGCTGCACTCTCACAGACACACAGCAGCCTTCCTCTGTATCAGTCCAACTGTACTTTAGTCCAGAGTGTGTGAGGGGTGTTCAGCGGGACCCCAACCACCACCAAACTCCACCTTTATGACAAACGGTAAGAGTACTTTTCTACTTTACCACTTTATCTCAGTCTCCTGGTCTCATGTCTCTCTGAGTGTGGCATTTTTGGTGCTGGCTTTTTGCCTGGTCCAGACTGAGGCCTCCACCGCTGCCCTGTCACTGTTTGCGTTTCTTTTTTACAATCCATTTGAAACGACAGGGGGCAAAACTAATGAGCAGAGGCCAAGCAGGGCCACTATAGTCAAAGGTGGATTTTTAATTACAAGCTTCTCTTAATGATAACTATTAAATGTGAAGGGATGTAATTAGTATTGTCGGGCGAAACCACTCGGTGCTTCGACATCTTTCTTTGATGTAGTTCACACAGTAAAAATCCTATAGTTCTAAAAAACACAGTTTTATCATGTGACAACTTTTGGTTTGTTAAGTTTTGTTAAAAGTGTTTCATCTACATTACAGAGTGAAAAAGACATACAATATTACAACTAAAGTTAAATGTTATTACTAAGTATTCATTCTTTTATTATCTTACTTATCTGACTAAAGGTATACTAGCTATAATCTTTATTATGATGCTACTATCTCCCTTATTGTGAGTGCTGAAGTGTAGGGTTACTCTCTAATGAGTTTCATACAAGCAAGTGACATGTAAAACAAAGGATTTGGAGATTTTGGTTTAAAAAAAAAAGCTAAAACTGCCATCTTATACAGTGAAGTGTAAGATTATTCTATAATATATATATATATATATATATATATATACACACACACACACACACACACACACACACACACACACACCCACACACCCACACACATATATATGTGTGTGTGTGTGGGTGTGCCAGCCATCTTATACAGTGAAGTGTAAGATTATTCTATAATATATATATATATATATATATATATATATATATATATATATATATATATATATATATATATATATATATATATATATATATATATATATATATATATATATATATATATAATTTTTTCTAAAGAATCAAAGAGAAATATAAACACTATGTGGCATTTAATAAAAATATTAGCTTAAGAGATGCTAAAATTGTCTAGAACTCCATAAACCTTCAGTTCTTCAGATAACAATATGATTATGACAGCTAAGTGTACTGAAGCCTCTTCCATAGAAGTAAAAGAGGCCTTAATTTGCTGTAAGTAGATTTTATGAGCTGGTGGGGCATTGTCTGCTCCTGTGTTGGACATGCTCATGGAGGTGATTGTCGTGTGTTATCCAAAGGCACGTGGATGGGCAGTGGGGGATGAGCTGTGTGTGAGTGTCCCAAAATACATGTATACTGTCTATCACAAATTAACAATGTAATAGTTAAACCCTGTACCAGTATTTTACTATGACTATATTAATTAGGAATAATGAAAAGAAACAGACTTCTGTGCAGGGGTACATGTTATGGTACAAGTACAAGAGGATAATACTTTCTCGTTGAATATGTCAAACCCCTTCTAAATAGATTAGCTGGTTCATGCCTAAACTTTGATTGTGTTTTCTTTATTCAAATCATTCTTATCTCTGTAGCCAGGGTCACCATTAGTATTTTTTTCTACCTAACTTTAACTTGTCTTTGTTCAGCTTTAGGAAAGAGGAGCCCAGGACACAGGCAGGGATCAGAGTGTCTATGAGCTGCGCTGAGGCGGAGCAGTGGACCTGCTGTCGACCCTGAGCCAGGACTAGCCCTGACTAAGCTCCAGAACAGGCAACATGTCGTCCCCCTCACTGCCGATGCCCTCGCTGCCCCCCAGCCCTCTGGCAATGGAGTACCTCAACGATTTTGACCTGCTCAAGTTTGAGGTGAAATCGGACACTCCTCCTCTGCCTTCTCAGTGCTCCTACTCAAAGTCAGGCCTATCCCATGACCCCTCCAGCTCACCGTACACAGGACACCCGCCGCAGGACTCCAGTCTCAGCTCCAGCCCATACAACTCTCTTCCCCCCTCGCCCACACTGAGTGATGCCCACCCCCCGCCCTCTGGGGCCTCCTCTCTCTCTTCCTCATCCTCTTCCATCTCCTTCCCTCTGTCCCTGTCCAGTGGTTTCTCCTCAGGGCTGGGCTCAGCGGCTCAAGGCACCATGGAGGGCAGCCCTTCTCATGTGGCAAGTCAGGGCCCCACTCCGGCCTCTCTGGAGGACCTCATCTGGCTGGCTGCACTGCAGCAGCAGTTTGGAGGAGAGGTGACAGGACCAGCCACCCTGCTAGGAGCCCTGGGGGGGGTCCCGGAGCGAGGGGACAGGGAGCGGGGGCCTGTCAATGGGTTTCTGGGATGTGAGGATGCTGTGGAGGCTCTGCTCAACTCTGCTGCTGCAGCCGTCAGCTCACAGGTAAAGGCCCTTAGTGTTCCAAGATCTACCATTTAAAGAAGTAAAGTACACATAAAAAACACTGCTCTTAGCTGAGAATTTGCCAAAAGGTGCAAGGGTTTCCCAGGTTGTTAGACATAGACATATTTTTCCTCACTTGGTGGGAATCCACTAACGCAAGTGTGATACCAAAATTATGTTTAACACATTTTTGATAAATTAACAGTGTTGCCGATGACTTTGATACATAACACTAAATGAGCAAAACTACACATCATGTCACTGTCAATAAGAGTAAAAATACTAGACTGAGCATGTGTTTGTGTTTCAGTTCCCGGGCCTGTCTCAGAGCTCCAGCAGCAACATGGGGGACTCGAGCAGTGACAGTGGGGCAGACATGTCGTGTGGTAAAGCAGCTGACATGTGCCACCGCCCGCTGGTCTTCCTCTCCTCCGCCCCTCAGTCTCTCAGTGGGGTAGGTCCCGGGACAGGACCGTACCCCCAGCCCCTCAGTCCACAGGGCAGGCTACACCATCACCAGCACCACCCACACCACCCCATGCACCATCAACATCATCCGCAGGTCAGCCAGGTAAGACACATACAACTGAGTCCTACAACGATGGCAGCAAAATTAAAGTTAGATCAATTTAAATAGTGCAGGGAAAATAGCGGTCAAAAGAGCGAGGATTAGAGGCTTTTATAGTATTACTTGGCAACAACGTATCACATGACTTTATTTAAATAAATTGAACCATTATAGACTCAATTAAAATACATTAGGAGAGTTAATATTTGAAAATGAAATGCCCTCTTTGTGAAATTAAACTAAATTTATTGGAACATAATTGAACCCAGTGCTTTGGATTAGTTACATTGTCGGACATTAATCTTTGAAGCAAATTGATAAATAATTAATCAAACCATTACCTCACCCAACGCTCTTTTAACAAAATGCATTTTTAATTCCTGAACAATTGGCTCTCTCTTGGGAGCCTTTTGTATGGTTTTAATTAAACATTTTGAATAGTGTTGGGGACAATGGGATGTCTGCTCACAGAGTGAACAGTGGATAAGATTATGATAATATCTGCTATTATTGCTGTGTGTAATCCTGATAACTGTCACCCACACTTAGTCAGATTACAGCACAGATTATGGACATGTGGTGCTCCAACGTGGCCCCTGACACACGGACAACCTCACACGTCCCATATGATAAATCACAAGTACAAGATTCACTACATGCAGGCCTATGAGAGCGTCATTAGGCTAACAATCTAAGATCTAATGCCTGTCAATACGGACCAATCAAATCTAAAATCAAGTAAACAAATACACAGAAGAGATAGGTTTAAGTCTGAACTAAACTGCAAAACTTTACTTGGGTGGCTTTGTGATTGGCAGGTTTTTATGCCAGTGACTAGAGAAGGCATTGTCAGTGACAGTGGCCCAGCTGTTAGTGGTTTAATCACAGCTTCAGTGCATATGTGTTCTTGAGCAAGACACTATCTAACTAGCCTATGTAGGAATGTGACGTGTGAGTAGTACGTGGTGGTTGTAGATGCCATTAGAGCAGATTGGCAGTTTACCTCAGGGCTTCTGTGTCTACGGGAGAAGCGTACCAACAGTCAGTGTGAGAAGTAAATGAATAATACAAAGTAAACTGTCAGTGACTGTCCAAATACAACAACATTAAAAAGAAACGCTGTATAGGACTTTGATCTAGCTACCGCCCAGTAGGATGGGAAAACACTCAACTCACTATGCCATTTCTGCCCAATCGTTCTCTGTGTTCTGGGTAGTTCTAAGATATTTTGTTTTAAAGTTCTGACCACTTACAGCACAACAGAATGGGAAATGTATCTAATGTTTTTTTGGCCATAAAAATGTAACCCAAAACTTGACAGATGGTAGACAAAAACAAGAATATTTAAGTTACTTGACAAAAACATATGCCTAAACCCTAACTCTAAATGGATGTACTGACACAATTATGTAAAAAACAAACAAACACATAAATACCACTTTTAAATCACTGCCTTGATGTTAACACCAGGGGCCTGTCATTTTGCTTGTCACATCCACCATTAACAAATAACAGCATATTCTCCGCCTGTGTCCCCATCTGTTCTCAGTGCGGGGTGAACGAGCGCTTCTCTGATGAGCAGCTGGTGAGTCTGTCAGTGCGGGAGTTGAACCGTCACCTGCGCGGCGTCAGTAAAGAGGAGGTGGTGAGGCTCAAACAGAAGCGACGCACACTCAAGAACCGTGGCTACGCTCAGTCCTGCCGCTACAAACGCCTACAGCACAGGCACGCGCTGGAGTCGGAGAAGCATGTGCTCACACAACAGGTACAACACTATGTAGTAGTGTGAAGTAGTCTTTATACTTAAGAAAAATTGAAATTGAAAAACAAAAATACAGATACCCTTTTCACCAATTCAGATTACAAAATGTGCAGATGTGTAGAAGCAGCAGTGAGTAGCTTATGTCTGATTTCATGGAATCTTTTCTTTCTGTACCTGCTTACTGAGGCTATTTAGGTCCAACCATAATTAACTAAAGTAATTAAAAATCCAACCATAGAACACAAAATTAATTGTATTCACATTTCTAATTTAAACATTACAAACCCATAGAGCGATGTCCTATTTTTGTGAATGTGGTGGATGTATTGTCTATTTAAAATTGTATAGAATCATTTTAACTGAAAATAATAAACAGTGAACTATCATCTGACAATATCCACATCATCTGACCACAGTTCTATGCCAAATCATTTTCTCACAAACAAATACCATCTGATAAAATACTTATCATACTTATCATATCTCATACAAGGATGGACACGTAATGTTTCATCTTATTACCTTGAAGCTGCTTCTCACTCTAGGCCTAATCATAACCCTCATATTAAGCGTCACATGTGAGATTGTGTACCTAATATAGCCCCTATGGCCAAGGACAAGCTCTTCAAACACCCATTAAGTGCATTATAACCTCTAGAAACTCTTTATAACCTCTTTAGCAATATCTCATGAATATTGCAGTTGTAGTATATATTATATAGTATATATTTAAACATAATGCAGCCATAAGCTAAACAGTCTTCATCTGCAGCTGGAGCAGCTTCAGTGTGAGCTGACCAGGGTCCTGAGGGAGAGGGACACCTACAAAGCTCGCTATGAGAAGCTCCTGGGCACCACCCACACAAGCAACAGTGACGCCCCTCCCACCCGCCCCACTAACCCTCCCTCACCACCTCCGGACTACTTCCTCTGAGCTCAACCCACACCATCAGAGTGAATAAGATCAGAGCCAAGACCAGCCAACTCACTCAACAGGTTGTGTTCACATGATTACACAATATTCTGGTTTAATATTGAGGTTAAGGGCAGTTCTGGATTCTATAGTACAATTCGCCCCCTCACCATCATAGTGCAAATATCTTTTCTGTGATGGGCTAATCCACATGAAAGAAAAGAGAAACTTCAACATCGTCTGTCGGCACCAAATGTACAACTAGGTGCTGGCACCATGAATTATGAATCACTTTTGAAAAGTAATTAGCTGACTGGTTAGATTATTGTGGATTTTTGGTTCAAATAATTCATTCAGAAAACATCATTATTAAATGCTAACACGTGAACGCAACCTATAATGAAAATCTGGCAATGGGTGTGTCTGACCAGAAGATACACTGGCAGGTTACAACTGTGAAAACCACCTCCGAGTGTCTATTCTGAGACATGGACTGATACAAACTTGGCTATAGGCTGCTTATTGAACTTACTTAACTGTGAATGACGGTTGCACATTTGGTTCCTTGTGCAATGATGACAATCCTATGCTTTTAAAAGGGCTTTATCTTGTTTTAACACAGGTATACAGTTTTACTAGTCCATTATATCATACATAACATCTATGCAATATAGACATGAAATGCACTTAAATTCAACAGTTAAAGCGCAACACTTCAGGTGAATTCAGTGAGATTTTCTCCCTTCAGTGTCTCGCCTTGTTCGCCTATAAATGAGAGGCCTGGTTTAAAGTGTAGTTTTGTTTTTACAATAAGCTGCTAACGCTCTGAGGTCTTAGTGGTGCAGTGGTGCTGATGTGGGGTGGTATATGGGCTTGTATCCACATCGTGCAGTTGTATTTGCCAGCTAACATTTCACAGTTGCCTACCAAAAAAACATGTTGAAGCTCACCAGGATTTGTTCTTCTTTGTAAGAATAATCATAGATAAAAGAATGTATAAGGGCCTCTTTTTGGGGACCTCCAGTGATTGTGCTAAATAAATGATAGGATACTGATTTGATGTTGTACAAACCTTGAAAATGTACCTTTTACTAGTTGGAAGTGGTGACTTGCTTGAAGTGGAGATGGTTGTCCGCTCAACTACTGCCAACCGCTGGTAAAGGAGACACATATTGCAAAATTAGGTGATAGTGTCCATGGAAATCAAGCTGGCCTATGTCACCTATATGCAATGAGCAGCACCACAGGGCGGGTCACTGTGGACTGAACACTGTGGGCTATTGATGCAAAGTGAGGATGCAGGGAAACTAATGCAAAAATACATTCTTCATGGATAGTTTTTTGACTGTCCTATGAACTCATTGCCAGGGTTAAAACAGAGATATTTATTTTGTTTGAGTGTAGGTTCAGTACATTGTTCTTTTATTTATTTACTTATTTATTCAGTATTTATTATTTGTTTATGTACAACTCTGATAATTGGACTGGGTTTATTTCACTACTTGGGTGTATTTTTACATTTTTACAGTTGATTATCAAATGTTGATTTATCAATTGTAATTAGGTTTACACAATGGACACTCTGATGCTTCTCTTGTAGTGTGGTATATGAAATAAACAGTACTTTACCAACTCCCATGTGGCTCCTGAGTGCTTTGTTCAACCTGTTTTAAAAAAAGGTTTTAACCTCTGCCTCTTTTCCATTCAGTCAACCTCACAATTTTAGTCTTCCGCTGGCTTTTTGACCACACGACGCAGTGCCATGCTTAGCTCCCTGCATATTATCTGTGTGTCCCTCTTCTATAGTGAGGCAGTGACCCTGGGTGTGTGGTGTTTGGGATGACCTCATCTCCAGCTTTACCTCCCTCTCTCTCTGTCTCTCTCTAGCCCCGTATAATGGACCAGGATTAGGGCTATAATAGCGTCCAGGCTGCGCACTGCCGGAGTCTATTGTAGCTTTGTGTGGGAGGGACCCAACCAGCGCTGCTCTCTCTGCTCACGACCACACTCACATACTGACAGAAAACATGCTCAAATAGATCTGGAAACAGAAAAGACTTGATTAAATTAAATGCAGCCTAAATGAGCCAACTAAAACAATGGTTATAAATATTAGGGCAAAAGAAAAGAAAAAAGTTAGACAGACAAACAGCAGGTGCGTGCTGTGGTTTCTATTTTTGTAGGAATACACCAGTGGCACATTATAACAATTATCCTCGAAGGACAGGCACTCTTTCTACTCATAAACAAAGCCAATTAGTGACAGGAAGGGTGGTGTTATACCGCGCCCTAGTGGTCATTGGGGGCATGGACGTCAAGTGGTCAATGAGTTTCTTGACACGAACAGATATTAAAAGTTAAAACTAAATAATTATTCTGGTCTATAGTTCTTGTTCCATCCTCTGTAAGAAAAGAAATATATATGTATATATATTTTTTTTTTTAGACAGGTTAAACAAATCTCAATAGAAAACATATTGGGCAAAACAAACACACAGCAGTAATGGATGGATAAAACATAGCTGTAATGTGAGGAAACTAGAAAAGAAGGGAGTGACTAAAAGAGAGAGAGTGTGTGAGAGAGAGAAAGGGCGCAAAGAGGAAGGAGGGACAGAGGACAAAGATACGTCGCTTACTTTAGTATTTCCGAGCGCGCGCCACAGGTGAGCGGGCATGGCGGGCGGCGTGGGGTGCACCAAGTGAGTGGGTGGGGCTGATAGACTGAGAAGTGTGGGAGGGTGGATCGTCCCTTTTTTTTTTTCTTTTTTCATTTTCCCTTCTTCTCTGTGGGATTTTTCACGAGGACCACTTCCTCAATTTCAGTTTTCAGATGCCGACAGATGTGCCAGAGGAAGACAGACTCTGCACCAATGAGGACAAGACAAAGGTATGGTCCAAAAAGAGCGCACTATCTTAACCTGCTTTACTTGACTTGGGCGCCCAATTAACAGTGAGATGTGTGTCTCAGGTCTTTGTGGTGTGTTATTAGTGTGAGATTTAGTAATATAAGAATAGTTCTGTTAGGACTAGATATAGACATGGCAGTACTTCACTAAGAGCGTAGAGGAAACTATATGCCCCTACAGATTTCACTGTACATTTCAGTCTACTTAATTGATGATGTCTAATTATTTTTCTTTATAACGTGTATATGTATTTGACAAAAGGGTTTAAATTAAGCATGCCATAGTGCCATCATAGTCTCAACAAAAAATCACGCTGCAAGGGAGGGAATGGGGGTGTCCTGAATGACAAAATCCTTTCAAGAACATGACTCAGTAAGCCGCTGAATCCAAATTTACCACACGGTGCAAATGTCTTTTTTTTCCCTCACTCAAAATGACAAATATGTCATGATGTAATAGACTAATAGAACAGGGTAATCCCCTGATCTTGTAATTGTATGACTTGTCAAAAAGTGTACTTTAGTTTTCTAATGGGTTAATTGGTGCCAATGTGACTTATGTGGTAGGAGCTTGAAATTGTTGTTGTTTTCTTTGCAGACACAGGCTCATTATTTTAGGTCAGGTGTTTCTTCTCTAATACTTCTCAGCTTGTCAGCTTGTGTCTAAGCGATGCCTCCCTAACCCCAGCAGCCCATATCAAGCACTTTTTTTTTTTTAATCACTGAGAGTGAGAATCTGTTTTAACAGGAGAATCCTGGTACCAGAGGGGGCCCTATAGTACATGTTTTAGTCCATTTCTTTTCCCCACTGAGGCAGTTGTAGAGCCTGTCATAGCAGACACTAACATCTTTAATCACAGGTGAATATTTTGGAGTTGTTAGAATGTTTGCACTCACATGTTGCTGAGTAAAACATTTATGAGAATAAACATGACCATCTAATATTTCGTAATCTAATCTAAACTAATCCCCACTCACGCTTTGGACATGTCTTAAATAGTACTATACAGAGCTTTGTCAGTTGTCTAGTTGTTTGGTTGAGTCTCTTCTCATCGCCTCCCCAGTGTGAGAGCATGACTCTGTCCAGCACCCCGACTGTCCGCAGAGGAAGCACCCCTCTGCCCATAAAGCACCAGCTCAGACGTGAGGAGGCGGTCCATGATGACGCAGACTGGGCCTCGGGTGCAGCGGGTCCCTCGGCCTCTCCAGTCCGGTTCAGCCCGGCCTTAGATGATTCTCTGACCATCACTGTGGAGGGCAGGTCCGGCTGCGGCCCACTGAGGATCGCTCTGCTCGGGCAGAATGGGGTGGGGAAGTCCTCTCTCGCTATGGCCCTGGCTGGAGACATGGACAGAACTGCATCTGTGGATTCTGATGGTATGAAACCTACACATGTCACTGTATTATAACTACACTATGTAGATCACAGCTAAGACCTTGTTGACACAGTTACAAGATTTTGATCAACCTACTTTTAAGCCTAATTTTATGGCACTAAACAATGTCCCAAAAGCAGCCAAAAAAGAACATGATTAAAATCTTGAACCATCTTGATGTGAATTTGTGGTGAGATATGGAGAGTGGATGGATAACAAGTAAGCCATATTATAAAGGACCTAAAGTTCTATGCTAATTTCCAGATTTGGATTTTGTCGAATTTCAAATTATTTTAAAGTGGAAAGTGTGAAAAGTATAATGACTGCTAGCCTGCTATAAATAACTTGTGCAGTATATTTACTACAATGATGTAAAGTGCTTTAAATACCTAAGGAGGCAGTGAATTGTTATCTAAACTTTACCATTAACTTAAAAGCTTTAAAAATGTCTCTAATTCTACAAACCTGCTATCCCTGTTGCAATATCATGATATAGTCTTGAAATGAGCCTGAGGCAATCCCAGTGAGCATGAAAGTTAATTGCAGCACCCAGCTTCCCAGTGTGAGTCTCACTCTGCTCTGTGTGTGCCCAGGGGAGGGTTATGTGCGCACAGTCACAGTCGATGATGAGGACAGCACCATCGTTATTTATGACAACTGGAGACAGGTGAGCCAAACAACACTTTCCTGCTGTTCCCTCCTTATAGCTAGAGTCCTAACTCAGTAATAGGGCTGTCAAAGTCATGGTAATTGTGGGAAATAATATTGTGATTATTGACCCAGAGAATAACTATTATTAATAACTATTTGATTTCTTCTAAGAGAGTGGTGGTTCAGGTGACACATTTTATTTTAATAAAATTATATTGTTATAATGGTTGTGTCTTTTGGCATGGACAATATCACAATATTAATATTATGATTTTATGGTCACAATTCATGAACACAAAGTAGCTTTATAGCCTCCTGTTTTAGGAGATTATTCCTCTGATCGTCCCAGGAATCAGATCACATTTGATATTTAATTAACAACATATTAAAACAGCCCTTGGAGTTTGGAGTAGTTTTGGTATTTGATTTTGAAAAAAAAAGTAGCCTGGAGGGGGCACCACAGTCTCCACTATAAACAGTGCTGTCTATATTACATCTGTTACATTCTTCAAGAAAATATACATAGCAAAGCCATAAATTTAAACAAAGTATTTGACATTTTTTTCTCTCTCAGATTTTCCCTTTTGAGGTTGCCACACAATTTCATCTACCCCCTAGCGTGCAGTTATTTGCACACTACTTTGGCATTTGACCATTTCCAATAGAGTCCCAGTGGCTATTTTGCATTCTTCACAATGGAGCGTTATAATATTGATTGCAACAGATAGCCCAAGATATGTAGAGTAATATGTGGAGAAAAGGAGATTTTGCTAGACCATGGTTACCTTTTTTTCTGCCTCCTAGCATGTTGAGATTTGCATATAGATTGGGCTTAGATTTTTCTATGGAGAAATTATGTCCAAAATTTCTCTATGAAAATGCTATTAGAGTATTATTACTGTGTTCTAAAGCCATACAATAGTTACTTTAAAGCTGCACTATGTAACATTTTCTGGTTGGGGGTCTCCTACCTGCTTATCATCATGAAGATGTTATCGCTAGGCCAAGTTACAGGTCAGATATGTGGAGAGGCGAGCCCAGTCACAGTAAGAATGCATGTTTTTCATGGTATTTTTTTTAGCAATAAAAACACCTGTAATTTAATAAATGTGAGATAAATAACTTCAATGCAAAGCCACAATATCTCCATGGAGTTACATAGTGTACCTTTTAAATGCATCTTTAAACAATGTTTTCTGTCCTCGAGTATACTTATACAAGCTAAAATTGATCATAATATTACAATGAACTGCATGTCATGTTTCATCTACATGGGGGCACTGCATGCAATGAACCCAAACAACAAACTTAATTGCTAACATGCAGTATATTCTTTTCCCAGCCATGACTCATTTCTATTGTACTATATCTGCTCTGTATTTGATCAGTGTGTTCCATTGTTTGCACTAAAACAAAACAAAAATAAATTGGCAGGGGCTTGAGAGAAAGGCAAAAGGAGGACAATGGCTGTGCTGCATCTGCTCCTGGTTTGAGTGTGGAGGCTCATTATCAGCTTGTTTTGCACAGTTTTCTTTCTCGTCCCTGGAGTGTTCATCTGTGAGGGATGAGTGGCCCATGGAGCAGATGTGCCAAATGATGGATACACCTTTAGGTTCATAATGTATGGACAAATTTAACCCACTCACAAAACTAGGGTTAGGAATAACGGTATCTCACGACTCAATACAAGAATATCTTGTACAGGGTTCAAAATACCAATAACAAAAAAGCAACATGTTAGATAGATTAGACAGACAGATTTAGATTTATTTGTCATAGACAGGTTAACACAATGTCAACAATACAATGGCATGTTTGGATGAGAAGAACCTGCCAAGTTGCCAAAAAAACCACTATATTAAGCATATTAAGATGAAAAATACTTACACAGTTTCACATGCATACCTACATAAGTACCTTTACACAACAGAATGTGTGCTTATTGTACACTGCTTCCACTGTAGCATAAAGTGTCCTAAAGCACTAGTACTTACTTAAGGAGTCTGACAACCTGTCGCCATTTCTTTTCTGCAGATAAGATACTGACAAAATGTTATTCAGTGAAATATCCAATGTAAATTTTATTGGTCAGTTAGTATATCTATAATTTGTCACATCTCCAAACATATTAAGTAGGCCTACACGTGTGCAGTTCGTATGCACACATGCACATCAAGGCTGCTTTTGATATAGACAGTGTGTGTTACTCTATAATGAGCTTCCTTTGTTGTGTGACAGACAGGAAGGTAGATATAGAGACTCTCTAGGGGGCCTGGCCTTATGTAATTGTACTCATAGCGTGAGTTTAAGCAACCAAAAGAACGTGTTTTAGGACCGGCTCAGTTATTGTTTTTCATCACTTTCCAAAACCATTGTACTTTTGTGCTTACCCTAAAGCTGGGTGATGCGGCAAAAATGGTGGTGACCTCTGAAAAGAACATGCTCAAGTACAGTACTTTTTCCACCTGACAGTTCCAATAATATGTCTAAATGGATTCAAGATCTAAAATGACAATCCTTTTGTCGATGACATTTTAATAATACACATGACACATGCTATGGAAGGGCAGAACTAAACATTTTACCAGCTTTTTGGTTATTAGTAGAGTTAAAACAAGACTTTTTTTTTTTTGTTTAAACTTAATCATATTTTAATGACTTCAGTCTCACGTTCCAATGACATCAGTTTCTCGTTTTAACATGAAAAGTTTCACATTTGCATAGGCTGCATGGCACTCCAACTCCACGAACTTATAGGCCTACTGTAATAAGCTCAGGGCTTTCCTTTTAGGCGTGCCAATGCGCTTGCAGACTAGAGTGCAACTGTCTGTGTGTAACCTAAGGTGGCATGTTGGTGTGCACTTTAATCAGTGGTTCGTAGCATTGATCATTAAAGGTGATCTGTGCTTGCACATTTGTGTTGATTCCACTTACAGTAACCAGCCACATTTCCTCTGGTTGGAGTGCAGTTGTGTGCCTGGACACTCCAATCTTGAGGTGTCCCGTACAGCCACTGATTTCATTCATCCATCCATCCATTTTCTTCCACTTATCCGGAGCCAGGTCGCGGGGGCAGCAGTCTAAGTAGGGACTCCCAAACTTCCCTCACCCCAGACACGTCCTCCAGCTCCTCCGGTGGGATCCCAAGGCATTCCCAGGCCAGCCGAGAGACATAGTCCCTCCAACGTGTCCTGGGTCTTCCCCGGGGCCTCCTCCCGGTGAGACATGCCCAGGCGTCCAGGCATCTCAGGCATCCTGAGCAGATGCCCAAGCCACCTCAGCTGGCTCCTGTCAACGTGTAGGAGCAGCGGCTCTACTCCGAGCTCCTCCCGTGTGACTGAGCTCCTCACCCTATCCCTAAGGGTGCGCCCAGCCACTGGGGGGCGACAGTGGCTCAGTGGTTAGAGTGTTGGTCCCCCAACCCGAAGGTCGGAGGATCGAGTCCCGCTCGGACCAAGTCATTGTGTCCTTAGGCAAGACACTTCACCCACATTGCCTAGTATGAAAGTCACACTGTCTAGTACCTCTCCCAGGGACTCCAAGAAGGCCGGATACTCTGCACTGCTGTTTGGCCCTTAGGCCGACACAACAGTGAGAGACCTGTCCCCAACCCGAAGGCGCAGGGACGCGACCCTCTCATTCACCGGAGTGAACCCCAACACGAAGCAGCTGAGCTGTGGGGCAATGAGCAAGCCCACACCAGCTCGCCTCCTCTCCCCACGGGCAACACCAGAGAAATGGAGAGTCCAGCCCCTCTCAAGAAGTTGGGTTCCAGAGCCCAAACTGTGCATGGAGGCGAGGCCGACTATATCTAGTCGGTAACACTCAACCTCCCGCACAAGCTCCGGCTCCTTCCCCCCCAGCGAGGTGACATTCCATGTCCCCAGAGCCAGTCTCCATGTCCAGAGAGCCGGTCGTCGAGGCCCCCACCTTCGACTGCCGCCCAGATCTTCATGCACCGGCCCCTTACGGATCCTCTTGCGGGTGGTGGGTCCACATGAGGACGGCCCCACGTCACTCCTTCAGGCTGAGCCCGGTCGGGCCCCGTGGAGAAAGGCCCGGCCACCAGGCGCTCTCTGTCGAGCACCCACCCCAGGCCTGGCTCCAGGGCGGGGCCCCCGGTAACGCCTGTCCTGGCGACGTAGCTTGCCTTGATTTATCTCTTGTCATAAAGGGCTTCTGAACCGCTCTTCGTCTGACCCGTCCCCCTGGACCTGTTTGCCATGGGTGACCCTACCAGCCCCCAACAACATAGCTCCCAGGATCATTCGGGCACTCAAACCCCTCCACCACGTTAAGGTGGCAGTTCAGGGAGGGGCAGCCACTGATTTCCTCCCAGTTTTCTCCTTTTTCCCAAGAGCATGCGTGGCTTCACCCGCATGGAGATGTTTGTTCATGCATGGCATTTGTCAGATAGGCTATGATCATAAGAGGGCACAGCACCGAAAAGAACCTGCAGCTTTGTCCAGACTCCAGCGATTGTTCAGTTAGCCATGCTCCCTCTCCTCTACCACCCTGGGGCTATGTGTGGGCACCGTGGCTGGTTAGCTCCTTGGTATGCTACATTTAGGTGTGCTGGGCACACATACCCCATGGTGCCCCTGCACCCTGCCCTCTGCAGAACAGGGAACTCAAATTGCTCCAACCCCACATATGAGAAACATGCTGCTTTTACGCAGCATGTTTCTGAGCAAAATACGCACGTATCTCAAGCCTATGGTTCCTTTTGGATCTCTGTGTGGGTAAAGGTTTCCGCGCTCTTTAGTGGCACGGGCAAAGAAGCCGTGAGGGAATCAGTGGCTATAAACTGCAGCTCTGGATCTAAACAGCATGAATGGGTTTCAGGAAATAGCTGGTCCCTAAATCAGAGATAAAGTAGAATCATGGAACGTCTTGGAGCGAGTGAGACCGAAGTGTCCTGGCACACACACGTGCTCCAACTGTGCCAATCGCAGCAATGCAGAATAAACACAAATATGCTCACGGATGACCCATTTACCTTTATATGTTATGATCAGTGCTGCCAACCATTGTGTAAAGTGCACATCGACATGTCCAACAACCCAGATTCTGTAAAAGTGTATGTGTGCCTTAGGTTACGCACAGACAGACACACAGTGAGTGTGCGCTCTAGATGTGTGCTCTGGTCTCCAGGCACATTGGCACATCTAAAAGGAACGCCCAGAGCTGAGTGACTTGCTCCTATTCGATACATTGGATATGAGTGTAATATGTTTGCGTTAAAACGAGAAACTGAAGTCGTTATAATCTGTAATCATTACGTTTTAATGAAAAATTTTTCTCGTTTTAACTTAATACTTTTTAGTTATAATGAAAAATATGACAAACATTTAATCCACATTTGTCAGTTCTACATTGTCGTACATTGCTACTGGTATCTTCAAGCTTGAAAACACAACTTTCATTTCTCAGCACAATGGTGAATCAACCCACTTTTCCTCCATGATAATGTGATATATACAATGGTTATGTAACGTGTGTCTGTCTGCCTCAGGACCTGTCCATGCTGCAGTGTGAGGTTTGTGTGCTGGTGTTTTCAGTCACAGACAGACGAAGTTTCCACCGCACGGCTCAACTGCGACTGCTCCTTAGAGAGACCCAGCCCCAAACTCCCATAATCCTTGTGGGCAATAAGAGTGACCTAGTGAGGTCCAGAGAGGTTACAGCTCAAGGTAACAAGCCTCTATTCGTCTATTTTTCTACAATTGAGTGTGCAATGTGGCATGAGTGGTATTGTTTCTTGGTCATTTCAATTGTCATAATATTTTTTTTTTTTTTTACATTAAGTTAATTTATATTGCCTTATTATGTCATTAGAGGTTCTTCTGGGAATTCACCTGTCACTCAGAGCCTTACAAAGTCTTGACCAATAAAAGTAGCGGGTGGAGGAAAGTAAGCATAGAGCTGCATTAAACAAAACGCACTGTTTGGTGTCTGAAATATGAACTGGTAAACGAATACAAGAATGTAGAATGCAGAACAAGTTAATAGAAGTTGCTGGGGTTAACCAGTTTTATACATGCGTAGACCATAGGGAAAACACATGGTTATTTTGTTCAATTTTGTTTATATTACCTAAATAAGTACAGCCCTTGGTATTTGCTATTGGTTATCGTTCAAATTGCAGATTGGCAGATTGGTGCGAATGATGCAGAGTATGGAGTTAAATTGAGACTGCAGATTCTCTATTCCATTGGAAGCTGCACCTGGATTTTAAATGTTGCAAACTGAAATTACTACCATCAATTCAATTTTATTTTGCAGTGGGCTCCTAGGCTGGATGCATCATTATTTTGCGGGTCTGAGCCTGAAAATTTGGGAACTCAGCTTATAAAAACAAGTCTTAGTTACTGCAGTTTCCACTAAGATATAACAAACGACACTAATGGAAATGTATTATCATTTGCTGTTTTCAAGTGTAAACGTGGGAGTGTAAAAGACCGGATAAACGAAAGCACTTACTGTGTGCCCAAACACATTATTAACTTCAATTTATCTTCACCAGCCGAGATACAGTCTACCCCTAATGTTTCTCAAATGGTTATGTTCAACACCACCAATGAATATTAAACATACTCAAAAACTATAAATTGGTTTTCTCTGCAGAGCTTCTTCATTTTGTTATACAACCATGCAAAATGATACTAACATGCTGTGTTCATTTTTTATTTTGGCATTATAAGGTTGACACATCCACTGGCCCAGTGTAGCCTGTGTGATTCACAGTAATTCACAGTAATTTGGTGTTACACTGGATGCCACCTTCTCCCAGTTTGATCCAGCCTTGATCTAGTTGCTAAGAGTACACTGGCTTTAATTTAGGATGATTATAAGTGGATTAAGAATTTGCCCACCAACTGGATGTTTGCTGGTTCAAACCTTGACCAAATGCAGATGTTGTTGTGTCCCTGTTTTAAGAGCACTTCATCTATAATAATGCCCAGTTGTGCATATGGACAGTTAATGAAAGTAGGGTGGGCCTTTGCAAATTTTCCAAGAAATGTGTAATCGACTGACTGGTTTGCTGTAGTAACCCTGACCAAATAAGCTAGTGGCTGTGTGTGGAGTTTACATGTTCTCCTTGTGTTTGAGTACCCCATCCAACATAAAACATGCACGATAGGTTGGTCTTCTAACTAAGGTAGTCCTGACCGAACCAAGCTCCACATCTGGTGTAGGGTTCCCAGGCTCCAGATGTTCCAGCACTGCAGTATTGGGAATGGGTTAAATGCACAGACAAAATGAACCTAGTGACAATAAAGTTTACCTTCCTAAAAGAATAATTAAAAAAATGTCTGTGTGTTACCTCAGAGGCCATGTCCAGTGCTGCCCTCTACAACTGCCTGTATTTGGAGATCTCTGCCTCTCTGGACCACAGGACACCGGAGCTGCTGGAGTGTGCAGTGCGATTAGCGAGGGGTCAGTCCCCTTGGCCACCGGGGACAAGTGTGGAAGACATGAGCGGAGGAGGCCAAAAAGAGAGCATCACGTCCCGGGCCAAACGCTTCTTGTCCAGTCTCGTCCCACGCTACCCCAAAGAGCGCGAGGTGGGCAAGTTTCTGAGGCAAAAATCACGCTCGTGCCATGATCTTGGAGCCCTGTAATAATAAATGGCAATAGTAAGCTAAGAATGTAGTAGACAAATATAGACTATACAGCAATCTGGCATAGCATTATGACGACTGACAGGAGATGTAAGAAAATACTGTTAATAGGCAAGCGCACAGTTTGAGTTTGACCAGTTATGATGGCTTATGATGGCTAGACAAGTGGGCCCAATCTTCAGTATTTCCAGTATGCAGTAATATTTAGAAACTGTGCTAAACTGGCAACAAGGTTATACACATTGAGGGTAATGAAGTAAGTTAGTTGTTGGTTCTGAGATTGAGAGAATCAGTTGCACATACTATGTCAGTGGTTCCCAAACAGTGGTATATACCCTCCCTAGGTCCTCCTTGTGCATAAAACTTGTAAATATTCCCCATCTGTTTGCATTAATTATCCAAAACTCTGCGTTTCTTTGAGCCCGTTGGCTAAATCCAGAGTTGTATTTTCTTACATGAAACAATCTGTGAACAGCTGCACGCGTAGTCCAGTAAATATGTCTGTGTAATCCTTCAGTAGTCCAAGGATGATACATAGGAAAATAAAAATTCTATTGTGTCAACTGGACAAGAGTTTTAGCAAACAACAAAGCAATGTGATCTACTCCATTCAGTGTAGTGAAGACTTCAGTGTGCGTTATACTGGAGAAACAACACACAACACACTCCATAAGAGAATGTACAAGCACCATGGCAAGAGCAGCTCGGGACCTCAATCTCCTGAACATCTCCATCTCAAAGCAACTAACCACTCTTTTAAAGATAGTGAGATACAGATCTTAGCCAAAGAAAAGAAATGGTTTGAGAGGGGAGTTGAGGCATTTTTGTTAGGAACAACAGTCCATGTTTGATCAGGAGCTTATACATAATTTATTTCTTATTTATAACTGCATCCTCAGAACTAAATCAAACCAAGGACAACAATAGTGATAGCCAGCATGTTAATAGGTGTGTGCACCTATTAGGGGCCTGTATGATGCAAATATGACTCAGGCACAGTTCAATACACTTGGCTAACAAACAGAAACTGTAATCAAATAGGTGTATTAGTTTCAGCGTAGTTAGGTCCTTCCCTTCAGATGGATGTAAGGCAGTATCCACCAGGTACACAACAACTACACTACAAAGAGTTTGGGAACCACTGTACTGGGTTATATATTAAGCACATGGGGCTTACAATCTTCCCACTGCTACAAATAGACAGGCGACCATAATGTTTTGCTTGATTAGCCCTATGGGACCAGTTTACACTGACAGAGAGAGAGACAAAATGTACATGTTGACAGCCAGAGACAAAAGTGTGATTATAAACTTGATATGTCATGGGGACGCAGTTATGAATGTGCATAGTAGAATCAATACTATAGTAATGATTGTTATAATTTATGATGATGATGTAATTTATGATTAATGTTTCTTACGAGAGCAAATGGATAATTGTTGTAGACCATATGTAAATATAGTAGTTATAGGCCTACTAATGTTCCACCCTCAAAATAAAAAAATGCTTTTCTGAATCTGGGAGTGTCATCATTTTTAGTCAAAGTGCCAATGGCCATAGACAGCACAGGCCAGATCACACATCAAATCTCATTAGTGAGTTGGCTGGTGATTCATGTTGTTTTACTCTCTGCAGTTCTGGTATCCAAGACAATTGTAAGGTCCAAAATGCTCTAAAAGGTTCAGAATAAAAATATAATTGGAGACAGAGACAATGTTTGGTGTATATGGGCCAATTGTTGCCAGGTTACAGTCGCCTTGGAAACACAGATGTAGGTTTTTATGTTTTATATTTTTGAATGCACAGATAATAAACATGCTTCAATAAGTGCAACCAACTGCATTTTCTAGGCATGAAAGTCAGGTTAAAATTCAGTTGCAGAGGAATACATATCCACTATCATACCACACTCTACCCTCGGCATTTCCTCCCACTGCCACCCACACACAAGCCAAGATTCATCATCAGAGGTTGTTAAAGCCATGATTGAAAGTCTTATGAAAAAACCCTATAATAGAACTGAAATGAAATCAAATTGTGCCATGCAGTGAGTCATTCCCTTGGCAAAAAAAATTACTGGTACGAATTTAAAAGGTTAAATTTGCCCCTAGCCAAACAAGTCTTTGAGCTCCCTCTAGTGGCATTACTTCTGTGTTACATACACATTTCACAGCCTTAGGCGACTCGTAGCAATCTTGTTCCCAACTAATACTTTACATCGGATTTCACTGAGACTTTGAGATAGTCTTTCATGAGGGTCTTTTGAGTTTGAATTGGTCAACTGACTCTGCATTAGCTTTTATGAATTAAAAGGTAAAAAATTTTAAATAAATGAATTAACCAAATAATGATTATGTTTCCCTTTTTCATAATTGAACAGCCAAAATAAAAAAATACAAGAGTCAACAACACTTTCTAAGAGATCTATTGTTTTAATGTAATGCAACAATTAAAAAGTATGGAAAAAATAAGTAGTTAGTTGGCAAAAGTAACTAAAGACAGTGAAAAGAGGAAATAGAGCTTATAACACTCAGATACTACAGGCTTGGAGTTTTTTGTCAGCCAGCTTTAGAGAGACCCAGGTGTTGAGCATGGATGCCCTGAGTTTGCACCACACCAGGTGATTGGTCAATCCGAAGATCTGTGCAGCAAACTGGGCTGAAGCATCAGGAGAAAGGATGGTGGAGCAGCCAAGACCTATGAAGAGAAGCATACTTTGTTATGGAATGTATCCATTTACCTCCAACGTAGCCTACATATTAACAGATGGTGAAGGTAATGACACAATTTCAATTAATTTAATCAAGTACAACAGGTAAGCGGATTATGAGTTGCATGACATTGAGGGAGGTGTCTATTAAAAAGCCAATATGATGACCCAAATATTTTGGTCTGATATTCTGGGCTACATTGTGAAGGACACATCTTTGCCCATCAAATCATATGGCATATGCAGATCCTAGCCATTACAAAGATCAACCTCAAGCAGTGAGTGAAATCGAAATCAAACAAAGCAAAAATCCATGAAAAGGAACAATTAAGACACTAAACCCATATATGAGCACTGCTACATAGATAAACAAATCCCTTTCTGATTGTAGTCTCAAAATACTCTCATCAATTGAGAATCTGAGTTTTTCCAGTAGACCCATGGAGTTACTAGTAATCATTACCACTTGGCATGCGGAGAGACGACCACACATCTTGCGCTCCCCAGTCTGGAGTGAGAGGAGGACAGTTGATCACTGGGTAAACTGTGTTTCCGGACATGACTGGACCAAGACCGTTACTTCTACCCGCTACAGCCACAAACACAGTGGGCACGCCATCACCTAAAACATTAACATGTGAAGACAAATCCTAGATTTTCACCACACCACTCTGAAAAAGATAAATCTATGCAAACCTTCATATTCAGCCTTAATGCGAAGCGTCTCATCTGGGCCCTTATGTGCAGAGGTCACTCTCAAAATACAGGGAATGCCATAGGAAGTGCAGGCCTTTTTGATCTTTTCACAGTGAGCCATGTCCGAGGTGGAGCCCATCAAAACAACTACTCGGCCATTAGTTTGGGACTCGTGCAGAAGCTGAAAACATAGTAAAATTAAACTCAAATAATCGAGTCATTATATTGAATTAAGATGTTGGAAATGCAAAATATACCTGCACTCTCTCTGCAACCCACTCAAAGTTTCTCTTCACCATTTGCATTGCTTCAGGTGTGACCTCTTTAAGATCTCGATATACCTAGAGATGGACAAATAAAGAAGCCAAGGTCAAACTGAGTTGACCTCTTTTCAGGATTAAAACTCTTGAGTTTTCAGTTTCAGAGTGAAAACCCTGAGTCTGTCACCATGGTAACTCACTCTGAATCTAGCCTGGTTCAGAGCAGGTTTTATTTCTCTAAAAGAGGAATAGAGTCTGCCCCAGAAGGAGAATCGGAGCTTTATGTGCAAAATGATGGTGTGCAAAATAATTTTAAAGTTGTAAAATAGTACTTAATGAGCTACAAAAATGCAAGTGTGAAAACATGATACTAATTAGTCATTCAAGTATTACGGTACTTCACATCCCATGTATCAAGATCATAATCTGAATTTAACGTGTCCACAGTCATGTGATTTCCTGTCCCTTTAAGATGCAACTTGAAGCCTCCTCTGGTTTACCGTTGCCATGCGGAATCCTCTTTTCTGGGATCCATTGATCAAGGCTTCTCTCCTCAGCTAGCCTCAAAGTGAATAAACTCTGAGTGCTCCAACTATTCCAAACCTGTTTTCTGAAACAGGAAACTCCGAGTTGGCCTTGTCTGTGTAGAATAACTCAGAGTCATTCAGGGTTAGCTCAACCTGCTTTGTGAAATAGGGCCAAAGACTCAGGTCTGGGACAAACAAAAACTACATTTGGATCATGGGTACCTGCTTGTCCTTTTGTTGGCTTCGATCACCGGACGGCCACAACCTCCAGGAATCATTGTCAATCACATCAGCCAGGACAATCTCTTGAGTTTTTACATTCACACCAAACTCAATCTGAAAAGCAACAAGATATTGTAAAATTGTACAATTATAGTCATTGTTCACCTACATACAGCAGTATGCGTTTTAGATTGATGTACCAGTTTACTAATTACTAAATGCTTGAACTGCCCATTAACATTTCTGATCATGTCATTGAAGCATCTAATGTTTTTACTCTTGAGCATTTATTTAAATAACTGCTTTTAGTTCATCTTGAAAAATATTTTTCAACCTACCACTTCCATTGAACTGCAGAGGGCAGTATTGCACGGCTCACCTTCATATCGACCAGAGTGCAGTCCTGAGTGGCCCAGGCTCTCTCCAGAATCTCAAAAATGGCCACAGTGCTGCGACTCATAATATCCACCTCACATTTGCCGATCGAGAGTCCTGCCAGGTTGAAGTTGGCTGCAAGAATCTGCTCCTCTGACCACTGGGGATCATTGTTGGCATCGTCCTGGTAAACATTTGGGTAACATTAGACACAATGACAAAAATGTGGCAGTATACCAGGTACAAAATGTAGAAAATTGACCTTGAAGAACATCTCCATCTTGAGAGGAGAAAAGCGGTAACCCTCCTTGACTCCTGGATTTCTTTTGAGGAAAGAACCTGTTGCTATACGACGACAGACCCACTCAATAGGAATCATTTCACAATGGGCTGCAATGAAAGCTGTGTCCGAGTGCTGTTTTACAAAGGCCGTTTTAACACCTGAAAATATAAAAACATTAGGCATTATTATTCAATTGCATATCTTATTGCTAATATAATATACAAGTAGAAAATGGACAATCCAATTGTCCATCAGGTGCTTCATTGGTCATGGTCCTATAATTAACGTTTGGTCACATCTTTCTGAATTGAATGCAGCAACGTCACAAGCTTGTTATTTGGAAGTCGGCTGACACAGGAGTGACCTCATGTGAGACAAGTTACCATTTTTTATTAAAATTTCCTCAAGTCATTTGAAGTCAGTAATAACCAAATGGTTGCCAGCTCCAGTGTGTGCAAGGCTCTTAAAAGTATCAAAGGTAAATAGGCTAAAAGTTGTATTTGTTCAAGAGTACCACCTCAGTCCCCTCGTGACCCTTTATCAGAGGTCACGTACAACACATTAATCATTATCGTAATGAAGATCTCATAAATATAATAGTGGGTTCATCCATTACATTTGGAGGATAAAAATATATTTATTTGTCTTTTGTATTGGTGACATGAACAGTTATTGAAAGCCTGCCTTTACTTTATAGGTCCCTGTTGCTTTTATGTTTCCTCAAGTTGGCAACATCTGGGTCACTCTATATGAACTGCTGGCAGGCTTCCAAAATTATTACCTTTAGTACAAAAGTGCAGATGGAGTTATTTGGAGTAAGCTGAGTAACTTGCATGATTGGGACCTACCTATGAAGTCATATGGTCGGCTCAAACTTTTGGACATGGTGTACTCATATTTATTGCTGCCTTTATAACTGTCACATTGTCTCACCAGATTCCTGCAGCAGCTTAAACACGCAGCTCGTGGTTTTATTGGCGATGGCAGCCTTCCCCTCCATCTGATCCTTCCTCACAGCATTCCCAGCCGTGATTTGGTCCTTGGACTGGACCAGGACCTGCCCGGGCTGATCCACGAGCTCAAAGATCTGCTTCGTCTTGCCTTCGTTCAACTTTTGGCCAACTTTTATCTCTAAAAATGCGTAATTAAAACATATGCGTTAGAAAATGCCTCTTTGCAACGACAAGATGCAATAAATACTTTACCTAGTGTGGATGCCATTGTCGTCTGAAAGAGTCCGAGATCCTAAAACCAAGAAATGAATGAAATAAAAACTTTGGAAGAAGTTGAAGGAGATGGCGATGCTGCAAGAAGCGTGCAGTCCTGAAAGAGGGAAGTGGAGGATTCTTACGTGCTCTCTAAGCCAATCAAATGACTCCAGCTGATGAGACTGACCAATCAGATAGAGCCTTCCCTACCACGTGACGAGGAGATGCCCCGTTCGTCAAATATTTGTGAGAGGAGGATGCGTAACTTTTTCGAGATTATCGCTATCTGCTCGCATTCTTTTTAACTAGAACATAGACTGAATCAGTTTAATGAACAAGTGTTAAATATCTTGCTAAATATCTTGCTAATATCTATTTTCTTATCGTTAAAGACCACGTGTTATTGATCAACCGAATGTTGATTGATTCATGAGCTACCACCAGAGCACCTCTAATCTTCTGCTAAAACTCGGGAACTTTTTTGCTTATCTGAAAGTCGCATTTTTTCATCGCCTGAACTTTTCAAGGACAATTGGAGCAAAATGTCACGATCGCTTTAGTCAATTTATTAAACCACGTTGTTGCACAAACTTGGGAGCACGTGGTAGAAGCCCGAGGTACTGACGCACGTAGGAGCAGCAGACGCACGCCGCGGGAGATGGAGTTTGAAGAGTCTGGGATAGGGGAAGAGTGCGGGGTTTTCGGGTGTGTGGCAGCCGGAGAGTGGCCCACCCAGCTGGAGGTCGCCCAGATCTTGACACTGGGTCTTGTAGCTTTGCAGCACAGGTAAATATTCTTTTGAAAATGCCATCTACATTACTCTTGTGCCTCGTGTCCCACTCACTTTCCAGCAAAGTAAAAAAAAAAAAAAACAAAACTTCTCAAAATATCATACTCAATCTAGCCCAGAATATTCAGTCCAGCATACTTTTGTACAATGATGATGATTTCAGATTGTAATTTTGTATTTATAAATAATTTGTAATTTTTAAAGAATGTATTAGGTTTATCAACAACCCTATGACCCTACCCCTAGTTTTTATCCTCTTGGTAAACATATATAAAAATCCATATCTGGTTATTGGAAAAACTTTTCAAACATGAAACGAATACCACTGAAATAATTGATCAAAAATATCTGTCCACTGATTTTGTGTCATTGGTGTTATCTGCATTACTGAACAGTATTTTGTATGTTTAAAAATATGTGAGCAAATATTTCTGAGATCAGAAAGTAACCAAGCAAGACCAAGTAATAAGCCCCTTTCTGTGAAACATTTGTGAGTGTCTTTTGATTAGTAAGAGCAAAAAAAAAAAAACTGCTTTCCAACATCAAATTTTACCTTGGTTCAGTTTGGACCGTCACTGGTATTATGCTCTTTTGCAGCAGTATAAAGCATTTTTCTTAAAAGAAATGGGTTCAGTAGGGAAACAATACAATCTTAATACGATACAGAATGCTACTTTTGAGATGAGAAACAATAGATTAAAGCTACATTTTATAGAAATTTGTCATTGGTGTTACAATCACTAGTCCTACCGCCCCCTATTAAAAAAATAGAAGCTTTCTAATGTAGAGGCAGTGGTGTTACACTATATTGTCATTGGTGTTACTAACCTATTTATCATTGCAATTGTGATTGTTTTCCAAAAAGCTGTAACACCAGTGACATGAAACTCAATTTACAAAATAAATAAATAATAATAAATAAATTGATTAACAAATATACAATTATGAAATAAAGAACAAGGTTGTCCCTTAACACTAGTGGTATGCTACTATAGTACTGAATGTATCTACACTTTTTTTTTTTTTTTATGTAACAAATATTTATCAATTTTTGTCTCTTCCCTGTACATAATCAAAGTTATAACAGACAATTTTTCATTGATTGGCATTTACCTGGGTGTCTTGGGATGTATCAGAAGAAGCCATTGAATGAACTGAATTGATTTTTATAATGGGAAAGTGCACTTGCTCTTCTTTGCAAGAATCCACCCTCTGGACAGTGCTGACTCCTGTGTTAATACGTTTTCCTGTTATGGATTGGGCTGTGGGCGCTGAAAAGTAAAGAGAAGAAGTATCATAATATTTACTTTGGAGGCATTCATGTTTTTATAATTATTGATAAGACTTTTTCTTGACTGATCATTAGATCATTCTTGCTCTGATAAGATACAATTTTGAGTTGGGTAGCTTTTTTTTGCAGTAATAACCATAGATTTACTTGTAAACCACATTATTGGTCCATGTCAGCATCATGAGACCAAGTGACTAGATTAGACAAGTCACAGAAGGTAGTTGTTAAGGTCATGTGACAAAGTGGTAACTGCAGAAAATAGAAGTCTAACCTTGCTCCTCTGCTTTCCTTTTTTGTCCGCGGTTTGTTGAAGGGACATTTATTCTTTCTGGTCTTTTCTCCAATTGCACTGCAGATAGAAAACCATTAGGACATTATTTTAAAAGGGCATTAGTTACTAAACTTGTACAAGAAGATCTGTACCCCTAAAATGAAAAGGTGGTGAAAAAATACAAAAGTTATTATAAATTATTGCAACAAATATTGTCATTATAATAGTTAGCATTAGAGTAAATTGAATCATGTAGTGAACTGTACAGATATTTGTGATTTGATTAAGCAAGTTGTCTTTCATTTCATAACAAATGAGATTGTATTTCATAACAAATCTTGCAGTTTATGCCTAAAATCCATTTGGGGTAGATTTGAAATTGTGGGGCTGATTGACACAATGATATCATGCACATAAGCCAGTATTGATTCTGTCACTCTTTGGTTGATGAGTGAACACTGATTTCAACCTCAAGTTTACTCTGCTTACTGTCTTACCAGTGTGATTAGTTTGTTTATCCTTGCAGTTTTCTCTGTTTGTGTGTGTCCCCTCCTCTTGAGTGTTGGGTGTAAGTTCAAAGCTCATGGAGAGCCCAGATTCAGAGGTGCTTCCTGTTTGCGCTGCAATAGATGTGACATTATTAACATCTGGTAAATATGCATCTGTGTGGTCATCATTGTCCAATGTGGGGATCTGTGCAGTGTCCAGGTTATAGTCCATGTGCGACGTAGTATCTTGTGGTGAGCTGCTGATATTGTTATTTTTGGGACGATTCATAATGGCGTCTAACTCCTCATAGAAACGCATTAGGTGTCTTGGGTCTGACTTCTCTGTCCTGCTCCTCTGTAGGGACCTGTACAGGTACTTGAGGTTCTTGTACTTTGTATGGCATTGTTTCCAGTCACGCTCAATGCCCTGCTGCATCAGTAAGTTTGAGATTTGGATAAAAATGTCCCTCTTTCTGGTGGAGCTTTCCAGTTGTGTTCGAACGCGCTCATCAGACCAAACCTGAATGAGAGCTCTCACTTCCTGGTCACTCCAGTTACGACCCGTGTCTGAAATGGTCACCACCTGGATTTGGTCAGAGCTTGATGCATCTGCAGTGTGATAAAGACAGATTAGTAAATATTAGTGCCCTGAAAAGCTGCTTGTCTATCAATTTCAGTAAAATATTGTTTCACTTCAATACTCCATTATTCCACCTTGTACATAGATGTAAATAGTGTGTGATTTTTGTGAGGTGATCTATTTATTTATTTTGTTTAACACTGACACTTTAGAAACACTGACACTTTATTTCTTATTGCATGACACTTTATTCTTATTGCACAAATTTTATTCTTATTTAAATGACTTTTATTTTTTATTCTTAAATTCTATCCTGTGGTTGTGGCATCTGGTAACTAAGAGAATTTCCCTTCGGGGATCAATAAAAGTGATTCTGATTCTGATTATTTGTAGTTGTTCATGTCAGATTTATATTTACCTGTTCCTTTCCAGTTTCCAGTGTCCACTTCTCCATCACCATCATACTCATCGCTGTTGTCATCTATCAACATTAAAAATAATAATAAAAAAAAAAACATGGCTAGTTTTGTAATTCATATTCAATAATGATTTATTCACATTTTATTAATGTAATAAAGACTATTTTCAACAAACTACAATTTAAATCCCACTATAGTAAAACAATGTAGTAAAAATATAGTGAAATTTCACTATCATCATAATGCTCACCATCATCTATTTCAATGACCGTCTCATTTTCAGGGCCTGTTGTATTTAATGTTGCCATTTCTCCATCAAACACTCTCTTCTGCATGTCCAGGGACCCCCTCTCTAGCCCATGATCCAGCATTATGGCCTCCACTTCCTCAAAAAACTTCATGTACTTGTTGGGTCCCGCTACACTGCTGCTGCCACCTGCATCAAGAGTTGTCTTCACAGTTTTGTAGTCATACTTCAGGTTCTTGTATTTGGTGCGGCACTGCTTCCAATTGCGTACGATCCCAAAGTTTTTCTCCATCAGACGGGACATCTCCTGGAAGATGGTCTTGTTGCGTAGTGTACATTTTAGGCGCTCCCGGATGTTCTTGTCTGCCCAAACACACAGGAGCGCTCTCACCTCATCATCCGACCAGTGACGACCACCTTCTTCAGCGGTGCCAGCATTGTAGGACAGTGCACGATGGACAATAACCTTCATTCCTGTAAAAAATTACAAAATATTAAATAATTGGGACACATTTTAATGTGGCAATGATATCAATTTTTGTTCAATGTTGTTTTATAATATAAATATACTTCTAAATCAAATGTACTTGATAAGTTTTGTGCTCAGTGAGTTTCAGAACAACTTTCAAACTTTCCTTACAGGTATGTGTGTGGACTTTGCACTCACATGCTAGACTCTGACTCTTTACCTTCCTGCATTGGTGACTGGAACATTCCTCTGGTGTTGCCCCCTCCGTGCTCGTCTTCCCAGTCCTCCTTCACTGCTGTGGGGCCCATCCTGTGCCTCTCTGGGTTGTAGTCTAGCCCTGGGTCCTCCTCTTTGGTGTTGGTGCAGTGCAGTCCTAGACTCCTGCACTGGGCCTGGCACTCCCTCCAGCTGCGCAGCACCCTGAGCCTCCTCAGAGCGTCTGAGAGCAGCTCGTATGTGGCTCTGCTCTCCTCTCGGGGCCCTAATTCGCTCCACACTTTCATCAGGGCCAGCACCTCAGCCTCTGCCCACTGCACCGCGCTCTCCACCGGGACACTCTCACCTCCTCTTTGTTTCTGTGCTCTCTTCTCCATGTCTGAGCTGACCTCAAATGAAACGCTTGCTTTGCTTTTCTGTCTTTTGCACCATCCCCCGTCTGGCACTGCTGCCTCGTTCCCTAGGCAACCAGGCGGCTAAGCCCGTTAGCTACGCCTCTGTTCCTGAGAGCTGCCTTATGACTGGCTTAAGCTGTGTGCTGTGGGGGAGGGGCCGGCTGTAATTTGAGAAGCAGCTTGGTGAATAGACTGAGAAACTGCAGCAATATGGCAGCTCAGAGTGAAAAACAAGTGGCTTGTTTTTCCAGATTTACTCAAGAGCTTTTCAGACTACTACAAACACAGCTAGGGGTGTACACTAATTCTGGTGTTGTTGTTCTGATTTGGATCTTGTTGGTTGGACATCAATTTTGAACCACCTTTGCTTACTACAGTTGGGACAGTTAGATATAAGAGATTCTCTTCTTTACCATCCCCCATCCGGCTCTGCCTCCTGAGACAGGGAGCTAGCAAGCCTCATTACATCTGCCTTTTTATTACAAAAAACTGCTTTGTAAGTCACTTGAATTGTGTGGTGTGGCAGTTTTGCCTAAACCTTTTCAGCTCATTTCCCCACATTTGCATAATAAGAGGCTTTTGATCAGGCCAGAATCATGACCTTGGTGAGTGTGTTTTTATCTTTTTAGCTAAATGACACAAGACAATCAAGCATGTTGAACATCCTTAAATAGCTTATTATAATGCATTCACTACATACATTCTTGACATAAAGGACACACATGGATTCTCAGATGCTGAACTGAGGGTTGGGGACGGGTTTTGCTTAGACCTGGTGTGCTAAAAAATGTGTTTTCTCAAATAAAATAATCAATTAAATCCCTAGTTTAGTCAGATTATGGTATGTAACTAGTGTGATTACAGCAATACTTCCTGACATGTTAAAGTTGTAAAACGATTTCACATCATTTGTCCAGATTTATCCATATTATTTATTTATATTCACTTTATCCTGTCACTTTCAAAGCCAACTCTTCCTGAGATGGTGCAGTGTGTCATTGGAAACCAGTTTTGCCATTCGCCTTGGGCTCAAATAGCACTGAGATGGTTAAAGTCTTAACATGTCCCATCTTGCTAAAACAACATGTATGCTTTCTATTTGCAACTGTGATTCAGATGCGACTTGGTTGCCTCCACAGGGGCCAGGAGAGTGCAGGGATCGTCACAAGTAATGGAGCCAGCCCACCCACATACACCGCCCACAAGGTAAAGACATGTCAGTCCAGGTTTGTTGCATGAAAATGACTTATTACAGCCTTTTAAGTTAATGTATAAGTCACATTTGTATACAGTATGGGATATAATAGTATAGCATTGTAAAAAGGAATGATTGGAACAGGAAACCGATGCCCCGTACAAGATCATAAAGATTAATTTGATATTATATTAATATTATTACAACTGTAAAAAATCAGCAAAACCTAATATTGTTTATATATAAATTAAGTATAGTTGATTCATATCCCAGTAATTAAAAAAAACAAAAACACTTTGAAACACTCTTTAATGGGACACTTCCAGATACATGTTTTAAAGGCCATGCCCAAAATTACAACTGTAACTGTAAATTTGCCAAGTTTGCTTGCATTAATCCAAGTAAATTCTTGAAGTTCTAACTTTACCACTTTGCCAAAACCTAGAACCACCTTTCACATATTAAAGCCAATTTTCTGTCTGTATTACAATGTTGTGCATCCTGTATAGGGGATGGGATTGGTGAGCACTGCCTTTCCCCCTGAAGCCCTCCAGAAACTGCGCCATGGAAACCTGGGAATCTGCCACACACGGTACTCAACTACTGGGTTCTCAGAGCTGCAGAACTGTCAGCCATTTGTGGTTGACACACTGCATGGCAAGATCGCAGTGGCTCACAATGGAGAGCTGGTGAATGCACAGGCACTCAGGAAGAAGGTGAACACTAAAAATAGAATGGGTTTAGATACTGTGCAACAGATACCATTTGTTACAGATAAAATTTGATTTATGTACAAAATAAAACTATGATCTATGGCTGTAATTCTCATTGTACTGTGAAATTGTGCACAAATTACTTTAAACACTACTGTTTCACTATTAGATGATTAATTTAATGATAGATTTATCATTTATTTGATGAGAGATTTATAAAAATGAAGACTAATTTTTGTCTATAAAAATTTTCAGAATCATAAAAATACAAGCATAAATGCAGCCTTGAAGTCAAAGAATACCAAATAATCATCTTTCAGGTGATGCGTCACGGTGTAGGCCTCTCCACCAGTTCGGATAGTGAGCTGATCACACAGCTGCTGGCCCTCACTCCACCCATGGAGGAGCTGAACAACCCAGATTGGGTCGCAAGGTCAGTGGGGTAATACATCAAATATTACAGCTGAGGGTAAGACATAGTGCTTATAATGCAGCTCCTTCATCAAAGAATCATGTGCATGAGTGCACTAAATGTGAAAACACCCTGCATTGTTAGTCAAGCTCTCTTTTTAATTCTCCAAACACTTATAGAATACAAAAATATTTATAGAGAAGGTGGTGATTTGACTTGTTCTATATACACAAACATAATAAATAGCAAGGTGCTAAGGTTTACAACGCTAGTTAAGCTTAAACTAACCACTGGAGGACATTTAGGTGGCAGTACATGACTAGTTGTAGGATTTAGGTAAACAGCATTTTTTAATGTTTTTGTATTTTTTGCTTTGTAGAATTAAAAACCTTATGACGGAAACTCCTACATCCTACTCACTGTTGATGATGTTCAAAGACGTTATCTACGCTGTGAGAGACCCGTATGGGAATCGGCCCCTTTGCATCGGGCGAGTGGTCCCCGTTTCGAAACTTCACAGTTCAGGTAAAGCAATGTGAGGCAGATGGAGATTGCATCACAGCCACTACAAGATATATAAGCGTTTTAAAAAAACACAAATAAGGAATGACTGATAAAGAATGGCTCTTTACAAAGAACAGGTTATCAGAGTTGCGTTGAACTGTAACTTGACCTTTGAGCGTTTCGACAGAGGCCAGTTTTGGGTTGGAGAATCATTATTCCCCTTTGTTTGACCTTTAGGAGTAGAGGAGGACGACACTGAGGGATGGGTGGTATCTTCAGAGTCTTGCAGCTTTCAGTCCATCGGTGCCAGGTCAGTTTTGGGCGTAATGTGAAAAATAATTTCATGTTCTATTATGTGTAACAATTCTATGCTCCTGTCATTATCAGGTATTACAGAGAAGTGTTGCCAGGGGAAATCGTACAAATCTCAAAACATGGAGTCAAGTCTCTGAGCATTGTCCCTCGTCCAGAAGGAGACCTCCCAGCATTTTGTATATTTGAATATGTTTACTTCGCCAGACCAGACTCAATATTTGAGGGTAAGATTTGTAATTTTATCCCCCATTTGTTGTAATAAATTAAAATGTTTTAGTTTTCTTTAGATCAGATGGTGTATACTGTCAGGCAGCGCTGTGGTCGGCAGTTGGCCATTGAAGCCCCCACAAATGCAGATGTGGTCAGCACTGTCCCTGAATCTGCCACCCCTGCTGCCCTGGGATATGCACAACAGGTGGGTCCTCCTCACACGTCATACTAGTTAAATGTAAAAGTTGTTGATTGAGCCTAATTTATAACCCATTTATATGTTTTAATAATCTAGTTTTGCAAATCTATAGCAAAATCTAATGTAACAATATTAGAAGTATTAATGTACAACAATATCCAGTTGTATCTACTCAAATTACATTTCTGTTTTTCCTCCAGTCTGGGTTGCCGTACATAGAGGTTTTGTGCAAGAACCGTTATGTTGGCAGGACATTTATTCAACCAAACACCAGATTGAGGCAGCTAGGAGTGGCCAAAAAGTTTGGAGCACTGACCGATAACTTTGCTGGAAAACGGGTTGTGCTCATTGATGACTCCATAGTCAGAGGGAACACCATCTCACCCATTATAAAACTGTTAAAGGAGGCTGGTGCAACAGAGGTAAGATTTCATCTCAAGTAAAAAAAGCAATTGGGATGTGTTAACCTCAAATGGAAACTATACAATATTATACTTGATTCCATGACTAAATCAAAATTAAACCAGATGCAAATGGCATCGTCAATATAAAATTTGTATACCTGGGGAAAAAAGTAAAAATATAATGCAGGATTTGATATGTAACAACCAGCGGGTACCATCAACCACCTGTATGTGTCCTATTTACAAACCAGAAAGTCCAGAATCCCCTCTCAATACACTACTAAATACGACATGTTGGTTTATTTTTTATTATGCAGGTCCACATCAGAGTAGCCTCTCCACCAATCAGGTACCCTTGTTACATGGGCATCAATATACCCACCAAAGAAGAGCTGATTGCCAACAAGCCAGAGTTTCAGGACATTGCTGGATATATTGGTATGTTGACTATATTAAATCAGTGTCATATTTAGCAGGTCGAAATTAAAGTCTTTCCTCCCCTTTTTTGTCCAGGTGCTGACAGCGTTCAGTATTTGACAGTGGAGGGTCTGATTTTGGCTGTGCAGGGGGGAATTTCCTCCAAAGACAAAGATGAAATGATCAGTAACAATAAATCCAGTAGTAGAGTGGGCCACTGCACTGCTTGCCTCACTGGGAAATATCCAGTGGAGTTGGAGTGGTAGTAACGTAAAAAAGGCATTTCAATAAAAATTGACCAAAACAAAAATATAAACTTGAGTTGCTTTTGGGGCTGTACAATAAGTGCAAAAGAAGCTGTGTTGACTATTGCAAAATTTGCATAATGGTAAATGTTGTCAAAATCAATATGTTCTAAGAGTCTAAAGAAGCATTACTCCAGAGGCAAGTTTCAGGTTGTAAAATACTGAGTTGGATTGTACCATTTATTATGCAATTGTCTTTCCATCTACTGCAATTTGGTCAGCAGTTTGTGCAGACCTAATTTTTGGTTGACATTCAGTTGTTTAAATTTATCTGCATATTTACATACACTGTTTGTAACTGAAGCCTGCTTGTGTATTTTACTTTACATGTTCTTTATATAATGAGCCATTAGAAACACGCACAAGACTAGATCTAAAAATAATTTAAGAGCCTATACTTTGTTTCCTCAAATTATTTTTTGAACCTAATGTAAAACCTTAGAGGATAGTAAATGAAAAAAATAAAATGTAATGCTGACAAAAGGTTTGAAGTGTACTTTTATTATGGCATCTGTCTGTAGATGTTAACAAAACATGTTTATCAAACAAGCCAAACAGGCTGTATCATTTGACTATTAGTAGAACCTGCATTTGTAGAACTTGCATTTAGTTTCTTAAAATGTTTACGTTGTAATCATTGTTAACATAAACTTTAACAAAAAAAAAAGTTTCTTCTGATTATTTGCTTCCCCAGTTGAACTTTAGTGAAGCAAAAAAAAAAAAAACACACAACAGGTTTTTGACCCACTTATTAGAGGCCATCCTTGAAGCGCTTGGATTGGGGATAACTGTCCAAATCCCTATGGCGTTTTCTCAGAAGTGGACGATGTGGTGACAAAGCAAGCGCTGCCAAATTGTTAACAGAGTGCCCCCTGCTGGTTTCTGAGTTCTTCACACAAAATCGGCAGGGATGGCCTTGCAAGTGCATAGACTTGTTCAGGCAGACGAGTTTGTGGTACAGTTTTGTGAAGTCATTGTCAAGGTCCTTCGTAGTATAAGGCTCACGGTTCAATGTCAGAGAAGAGGAATCAAAAGAAAGGCAGCGGCGAAGTCCATGGTGTTGTCTTCCTGATGTGCCCATTTGAGGTGAAGCCAGCTGAGTGGAGAGCCGCAAATCTGAATAATCAAGATTCCTCCTGGATAATGTAATCTTTGGTGACATAGATGAGACACAGTTAGATGCTGAATTGAATCTACTCCTCTCCTCTCGGGAGATACTTTGCTTCATATATGATGATTTAGGGCTTGCAACATGAGCATAAGGTGATTGCCGAGGACTTTCCCTGCTGGTGTGTAACTTGAAAGGACTTTTTCTCACAGGGGATCCATAGATGTCAATCTGTTCACTGAAGGTGTTCCTGCTTGCTAACCTGGATTTGTGAGGGCTTTGTCTGACAGGAGATGAATATGTTTCATGCCTCTCTTTGAACAGTGAGTTTTCTGCTGCATACCCAGAGCAGTTACCTTGCATGTGACATGGAGACACACAAGATTCCTTCATCCTAAAGGAGATATCCTGGGATAGCCTATTTGGGAGATAGTAAGAGCTTGAGGGACTAGAGGTGTAAGTGGAGTAGCTCAAAGATGGCTCATACACAGTAAAGGTTTTGTTAAGCTCTCTTCCATGCTGTTCACTGAAAGCAGACGATTCCATGACGATTGGAGTGGCAGGCACCTCTTTTCGTTTCATAAGAGAGCAATAGTACTGCGATTTCTGCCCATTAGTTGCCGTCTTAACAGGAGACGGTGAACCAGCTTTAATTATTGTAGAGGAAAGGGTTTTACAGGGCTTTTGGGATTATGGTGTTGCTTGTTGAAAATGTCCCTTCGTCTTTGATTCTTAGGTCTTTGTGGAATGTGGAAAGAGTTGGTGAGTGGTGTCCTGTTTGATTTATGCCATCTACGGTACCTCCTCACCACCGAGTCAGCCACATTAGAGACGTGTTGTCGTCGCCAGGCCTCCCCGATTTGACTGATCATGTTTGGGTAGAGGTCTACCAAAGAGCTGCCCTGACTCCGGAGAGACATTTCCAACTGTTCATCTTGATCTTCTGGTTGGTCAGACATGACTGTGTAGTTTCTGAGACTTTCATCAAGGGGGTTCACAGTATGATTTGTGGCTTCATTTTCTATGTCTGGAAATGTTTTAAAAGGATAAAATATTAATTAGTCTCAAGTTAACCATGGTTAAAGTTAAATATATCTTATTACATATAGTATCTATACATTTGGTTCACTAATGGTTTAAATAATCATATTATTACCATCGTCTGATAAGCAGATGGTTTCAAAGCAGTCGGTTCTCTCCTTATATGTGTAATCCACCTATTAGAATGTAGACACAAGGACAATGGTCATCATAATTATACAAAAGTAAGTCAAATTCAAACTTGAGCTGAAATAAATGTTTATACCTGGGATTCTCTGCTGTTTTGCACTGGAGAAGGAAAAATAAATAAATACATTTGGTACATTTGTCTGACTTTATTCCTATGAAAACACTTACATGATAGCGATTTCTCTTTTAAATCAGCAAATCCCTGAAGAAATGATAACATTAAAAAAGAAAAACATTTCTGTATGTGCATTTGTCCACGTATAGGTACTGAATGAAACCAAACCTTAGAAAATGTGTCGACATTCTTCTTTGACAGTGTCATATAATGCTGTAACGCTAGTAAAGCAAATAAGATAAACACGGATTACTACAGGTAAGATTACTACCCCTAATAGCCTATAAATGACTAGGCCATTGTATTTTTGTTTTGCGTACTTTCTATATGGGTATTGTTGAAGTCCACTTCTATTGCATCGTCTCCATATTGTTGAATCTTGGAATACTATAAAATAAGATACGCGTTTGTTAAAATCATTCTACTTGGAAATAAAGATGTTAATGTTAGCAATTTAGCACGTAACTTCGCACCTTTTCAGCGATTCTTTCCAGGGATCGTTGGTAGCGTCTGCCATTTTCCTGTAGTTGATGTTTAACGGCTTCGTCCATGGCTATAGATCACTGACAAATTCTTCCAAGTGGTGAACTGTAAACTAAAAAATAAAACCTAAATGAGGAAAAAGGGCGCGTCGGATTTGAAAAGCCCTAAACTGCTGCACAGTGAACGTTGATTGGGCAAAATTACGCGACGTTCAGTGCATCTGGGAAAATCTGCAGGATACTCGGATAATTATTTTTAAGAAGACATATAACATGAAAGACAGACGAAACAAACGAAATAGACACCAAATACAAACATTTAAAATTGTCTTTATTCATTTTAGGCTTATTTCCAATGAATTAATAACCTCAGAAGAGTGTCTCGTGCTTACGTCATAATTAGTCGACAACGGCAGATCTAGGATTAAAGTGCAGTAGAGAGCATGGAGTGTCAGACACTAAACGATATGTTTGACAAGACTTCGTCCTGCTTCAGCGAGCAGACCGCGGTGATATTTGACGACGGCACGGGGAGACCTGAGTCTCTGAGCTACGGTCACCTGCGCGCGCTCTCCGCTGAACTGTGCAACATCCTGCGGGAGAGTCTTCCCAATAAAGGCGTAATTGGCCTGTACTGTCACGAGCACTTGCTATTGCCCGTCTGGATTTTGGGGTCAGTTTAAAAATCGGAGTGAACATAAGTTCCAGATGTTGTAGTTCTCAACAATGTTTCATTTGTCCACTTTCAACCAAGGAGCACCGCAGCTTCATGTTTGTTATGAAGCAACGTGACAGACGTGCAGCTTCATGTGTACTTGTATGCCAATTCATTCATGAATTAGATAGTTGAATGTATTGGCATAACTGTCTGAGTCTTCTGTTTACTTTTAATTGACCTGTAGAAGTAATAAAAAGTAAAAGATTTACAACGTGGAAATTCCAACAATATTTTCACACACACATTTTATATATATATATATATATATATATATATATATATATATATACACACACCCCACACACACACACACACACACACACACATTTTAAGTGTATCCCTTATTTTAGATAGGGGTGATAGTCAAGTCAGTCACTGTCAAGTATTGCTGTACTGTAACGGGGATGTTAACTGGTTGAGTCTATTGTTTGTTTGTTTTTTGCAGGATCATGCAGACACCTGCTGCTTATGCTCCACTGGACCCGGCTGATCCTGGTCTGCTCTCCTCCAGAGTCATGGAACGCTGTGGTCTCATATACTGCATGGTTCAGACACAGCTCCTAGAGGTAAAGTACATCTTTAAATCTAACACCAAACATACAGAATATTGAGGTTAAATTGAAGTAGGCTTCTTACATGTGCTGTACTGGGGTTTTATCACAAATATAAGAAAACTGAAAAGTATCAAAATGCATTTGCTGATTTGAGTGAATTGCCTTTCTATTTCATAAGAGAACAGTAATATGATTCATTGAACTTGTTCTTTCTTTTCATTTTGAGTATGTGCAATAATCAGTTTTTGTCTTGCATTGTTGTGTTTTAAGATATTCCAGAAAAGTCTTGGAGAAATGTTAAGTCTGGCTGTTTGTGTTGCATTGCCCAAGTTCAACATCACAGTGGTAAAAGTGAAATCCCTACATGAAGCTGAGGCAGATGAACAAACAGAAGGAATGAAACGTCAGACAGAATATGGCGCTACTGAGCTCAAGGACACTTTTGCCTATGTGCTCCATACATCTGGAACAACAGGAATTCCAAAGATTGTGAAAGTACCACACAAATGTATACACCCCAATATATGTGACTTAAGGTAAGTCTAAACTGTGTATTTTTGTTAGAGTGAGCCATTCATTGATTTTGGCCATCACTGTAGTTTAATGTTTCAGATTGAAAAAGGGGATGTGGTTTTCCTTGCATCACCTTTGACTTTTGATCCGTCTGTGGTGGAAATGTTCATGGCATTAACCTCAGGAGCAAAACTTTTAATTGTTCCAGCTCTTCTGAAGAGGATGCCCAAGCGATTGACCCAGCTGTTGTTTAAGTCTCACAAGACAACAATTTTTCAGGTTAAGAATCTAGCTATTCATTATCTTCTATCTGTCCCAAAAGTTATAAAATAGTTTTAAATAATTCTGAATGTAAGTTTTTTAAAGGACCATACATTAACAGTTTCTACACCTCACTATAACGTCGGTATGTATATTTTGCAGGCTACTCCCTCTTTATTTTCTCGCTTTGGTCCAAGTATCCTGAAAGAGGATGTTTTATCAGCTAGCTCCTCACTGCGTATTTTACTTCTGGGGGGAGAGTCCTGCCCTACTCCAAAACAGCTTGCAGACTGGAAACACAAAGACAACAAAACTGACATTTATAACATTTACGGCATCACCGAAGTGTCCTGCTGGGCCTGCTGCTACAGGATCACAGAGAGAGAGCTGCAGTCACGTCAAACGTGTGTATCCTACCTCAGAAATGTTGTCATTTGTTTTTATACAGACACAATGACAATGGCACATAACTGAATGTCACATTAATCTAATATATTGATCTTCTTTATGGAAAAGTCAAATTTGAGTACAGAGTCTAAGTAAAACTTAACTACTAAATCAGTGTGGTATTGACAAATCTAAACCAGTTGTTTGTTTTTTAATTTTGCAGTTCTCCTGTACCTCTTGGAGTTCAGTTGTCAGGCACTAAGGTAGAAGTCCGAGATGAACACGGAGTGGTTATCAAAGAGGGAGACGGACAAGTGTTCATAGGTAGGCTACAGTGCTAACCACCAGCAGCACGACGCTATTGATGGCTCTTCTTATTTCTGATTATATCATACAAAATGTGTATTTTATAATGTTCACTTTGAGTCATGCGCTGATTCAATAGTTTGGATAAGATAAGAGAACCTTTATTTGTCGAACAATGGTAAATTTCAGTGTTGCAAGTTCAGTTTCATTACAGGCCTAACAGAAATATATATTAAATTTTGCTATACATACGTGTATGCCTGGTGCAGGTGGAGAGCACAGGGTGTGTCTATTAGATGATGAGGACACATTGGTCTCCGGGACGATGAGAGCCACTGGAGACTGGGTGAAGCTCAAAAATGGACAGATGCACTTCCTGGGACGCAGAGACCGAATGATCAAACGGCACGGACAACGCCTCAGTTTGGACGAGGTGCAGCAGGTGAGAGGCTTCAAATTGGAACTAAGAACATGTACACAACAACAGCGCGCACTCAGCAGGTTCAGACCACAGATTTTTTTGGTTGTTGAATTATCATCCAACACCTTTTGAACTACCATGATTCTAAATGATATTACTACTAACTAAATACTAGTTGTGTAAACAAATGGTAATGTGTGGCTTAGCCAAAATATGATGTGAAATGTAAGGTACATATAATGTATGTAATTACAAATAAATGTATTTATTAGTTCTCTTCTAATACAACATAATACAGTGTATATTAGAGTCTGCTGTTAGCAGTAAGATAACAGCAGACAAAGGGGAAATCCAACTTCATCCTTATAACATCATTTTTTTCATACATTTTACTCATTAACATTGCTATATTATCTTATCGTGTTACTATAATTTGATTATGTTTCAGCTCATATTAATGGTACCGCTGGTGGAGGCCTGTGCAGTGGACATTTATGAAAACCATCGGCTGATTGCGTTTATAGTGATGTCTAAATCAGAGGGCTCTAAAGTTTCGCCTATCGTTGTCTGTGATGCCACAGTGAAAGAGGAGCAGGAGGGAGGGGCTGGAGACATGGGTAGAATCATCCTAGAAGAGTTATCCCAAAGCTTAGCTCACTTTAGTGTACCAGACACTGTGGTGATTGTACCTGAAATACCACTGACCGCCCATGGTTAGTATTGATCCAGTATGAAACAATATGCATTTGAGTCCTATTAACTGTTATGTACTAACAGGGAAAGTGGACATGAAGGCACTTATAAAGACCTATCAAACTCATCGAAGTGGATTACTGGGCAGTTCACAGAGAGATTTCACAAAGCAAACTCTGGAGTCTTTATGGCAGGTAATAATTCATTTATTTTAGTAAACTAGACTTGGGCTTAGACAAATTTAATTTACCCACAAGGGAAATTGCTTACACATAGTAGCTCACAAATTACAATATAATAACACAGCAAAATAAGGATGCAATAATTCAAAATATTTAAAGCAGCAAAGATAGCATGTACAAATATATAGATCTGTATGTGTAAAAATAAAGGGTGAGTTGTACAGTTGTATGGCATATAGTGTGAATGTAATCCTTTATCATTCACTGTGGGAACGGATCTGTAGGAGCCTGTTTGAGAATGAGCGCCTCTGTCCCTCTATAGTTTGATGCAGTGGGTAGTAGTTTGAGGTAGAGTAGTTTGTCCAGATGTAAAATGTAAAATTCAATTTTGCACTAAAAAACTCGACCCCATGTTTTGTGTGTTCAACAGAATTCCCTTGGTCTTCCTAAAGACGTACCCATAAATGAGGACTCAAACTTCCTGCTCAGTGGAGGAGACTCTCTTAAAGCATTAGTTTTCCATGAGGATCTTCTTGCCATTACTGGGCTTACCTCTCTAAATCTTTTAGAAATCATACTTGATGGCACTTTCAAAGACCTATTACACCACATTTCTGAAGTTAAATTAGTATCACCACTTGAAAATAATGGACATGTCAAACGAGAAGCAACAAAACGACATTTGGAAAACTTGTATGAAGTAATGGCAAAACGAGAACGCACATCATCTGAAAAAATATTTAAAGTTATAAAAAGAGGGAGTCAGATAATTGTGATGTCTAATACTAAATCTACAGCACATTTACAGACGACTGAAGATGTAACATTGAATAACATGGGTGAATTTAAAACTGTATCACTTAAAATGCATTGGTTGTCAGACACTGGAAGATGTGTAGACGCCTCACCTGTTATTTTAGTGCAGCAGATGGACACGAGCACTGTGTTTATTGGTTCTCATTCGCACCGGATCCAAGCCCTGGACTTGGACTCCGGAAATCTGGTTTGGGAACGGGTTCTCGGGGACAGGATTGAAGCTTCAGCCACAGTGTCTTCATGTGGGACTCTTGTGATTGTAGGTCAGTATTCAAGTCAAGGTACAATGCTGCAATTTTTTTTAAAGGATGACTCACAATCAGCAAACAAATCTAAAAAAGTTACTTAGGTCACCTTTAAAGTACTTTACATTTCATTTGCTTTACATTTTACTAACAGTCACAACGTCCAATTTTTTTTTTTTTTTTTTTTTTTAATTTAACCTTTATTTAACCAGGAAAGTCCCACTGAGATTACTAATTTCTTTTTCAAGGGAGTCCTGGCCAAGACAGCAGCACAATTGTGTTACATTACACACAGACATTTCAACACATCACAAAATGGATTCTTAAAAGCAATTACAAATCATAGACTTAATTTCCAAACCTTTCAACATAGATTTAAACTGAACTATTGAAGTCAGTTCTTGTAATTTCAAGACTTTTTGTAAATTATTCCATGTTGAAGGCTCAGAATATTGAAATGCCACTTTACCAGTCTCTGTGCGGACACTTGGGACAGAAAGAAGCATGCAGTTTTGTGATCACAGAAATGTTTGTTATATGAAGTGTTTCGATTTTTTTCTTTAGGTTGCTATGATGGTGGAGTGTATTTCTTGAATGTGTCCTCTGGAGAGACTGAGTGGGTCTTTAAAACTGGAGACACAGTGAAATGTTGTCCTGCTGTTGATGCTGAAACTGGTTTGGCTTTAGTGGGGTCACATGATGGACATGTTTATGCTCTGGATCCAAAGGTGAGCCTGTCTATAATCTTTATAATAATTTAATTTGGTAATAACATCATGTAATATCTTTAAATTGAATATTATTTAGTCTGAATATGACCCATGCTTAATGTTGAACTGAGTCCTATTGTTTTTCACATTTACAGTTTACAACTGAGTCACAGAGGCATTTATCTATCTTGCATTTATTGAATTACAGGTGTTTTATCTATACATATCTTTAATGCCATAATATGGAACATTATGGGAAAACCAATAACATTACGATGGAGAAGTGGTCCTTAAAATAATTTTGTATTATTTTTAAAGAATCATCTTTGTGCATGGAAGCATCCCTGTGGAGGAGGAGCGGTTTTCTCCTCACCATTCATTCACCCCTCACTCAGACACTTGTTTGTGGCCACATTGGGAGGTCGTCTTCTTTGCCTAAACATAGTATGAAAAAATAAACTTCCATCTTTATTAAACTAATCTGAGTGTGCTTTGCTTTTTAATTTTTTTTCATTTTCCTTTATTCCAGGACACTGCAGAGGAGCTGTGGTCCTACTCAAAAGATGTGCCCTTTTTCTCGTCTCCAGTCAGCTCAGATACGCATGTTATAATTGGTTCAGCTGATGGATACATTTGCGGTTTTAGCCTCAATGGACAACTGGTAATTTTTGATTTACTATATTTGATTCTGTATAATACAGGGGATTTGATTCCATACAATTACAATTTAACTAAATTCCAGCTACTAAATCATCTGGAATTAACTGAATATTTTATTCATAATAAGGTAAATAAATCCAATGAAATGGTAAATTTAATATTACTTTATTGAACACACACTATAAAGATCACTTCCTTTAAACTGTCTAAACTGTGTTCTCTACTACTACTCCTTTAGTAATATTTCTTTTGTTAATCACTAAACCAGCCTTGACTTTAAAATGATAAAAAGTATATTGATATTGTGATGCTTATTTGCAGCTCTGGCAGTTTTTGACCCAGGCGCCCGTCTTCTCGTCTCCATGCCTGACCCCAGACCTCCACCAGGTCCTGTGTGGCTCTCACGATGGTTATATGTACTGCTTAAACATTTCGGATGGTGCCCTGGTTTGGAGATTTGAGACATCAGGTAGAGTCTACTCCAGCCCCTTTGTGTTTGGAGCCTCTGCTCTCAGGTCAGGGGAGACTCTGGTGGGCTTGGCATCCACAGACGGGACAGTTTGGATCCTGGATGTTAAAACTGGACTCAAGAGAGCATCGCATACATTTCCAGGAGAGTTGTTTTCATCTCCGGTTGTACATAAAGGTTCATTGGTTATTGGCTGCCGTAATGACTATGTGTATTGTTTAAAACTGGAGGTAACGTAGAAGTATTTATTATCCATTAAATAAAAATAATTTATATTACTGCCCTAAGCGCTGAAGAGCAGTGCGTTAATTAATTTCAATGTTGTGGAAGATCAAAATGGCACTTTTTGAGGACCTTGTTCAGTAGTTTATGTATTTTAAAGACAATTATAATTTACCCCTTTAGTTTTCCTTTTGTGCCCTAGTGTTGTTCATAAGTTGTGTAATGAGCAGAAAATAATGAAGACCTACAAATTTAATACCGACATCAGTGTTTAATTTACATTATTCATATCATTTTGTCTTTCTTCAAGAATTTGCTTGTTTATATCTCTAAGTGGGACAAAAAAGTGCAAATTATACCAAACATTTTGTTACATTAACACTGCGTACACTACACTATTGTGCACGACTAAAGTTAAAAACAAAATGATGAGTGACTGAGCTGCTGCGCCTCCTTCTGCGCAAAGCTCGTAGTGCCTTTGACTTAAGTTACAGAACATAGTTACAAACATACAGGTCTTTGAGTGGAAAGGTAGGGAGTTGTTTTTTTTCATTCAGGAAATGTTTCATTACATTTACAGAAGGAGGTGCTCTACAAAACACAAGTGTGAAATGGGGTAGTTACAAGGATTATGTTACAGCAAGCAGGAAGTTGTCCATATTCATCTGTGAGGAGAAATGCGGTCAATGCCCGGGTAACACTTGTGGTCTTCAGTGCTGTGTTCAGGTGCGGCCACCTCATTATAAATCACCAATCAGCCAGAACATTATGACATGCGCATGAGAAAAAAAAAGTGACCTTTATGGTAGTTTTAAGCTTTGTAAGTGTATCTGTTGAACCCCCATATACCAACCTACTCTACCAATTTGTATAATTCTGAAGTTCACTGGTGCTGATTCTTTGGGCATAATGTTGTGGCTGATTTGTGTATTGTTACTGTCACAGTCATCACGGACACAGTTATTTTCCATTAAGTAAAAAAGAGAAAAGGCTCAGAAGATACAGTAGTGGTAAAACACAGACAAATCCATTGCTTTACATAAATAATACCGGCTTGGGCAGCTGGAGAGATGCCTAATAACACTTCTCATTTCAGATTATTACTGTAGCCCTTAAAACACCATTCATAAACACTGTAATGTATTAACCTCTCATACAGAATTGTCCCTATTATGTTAAGTGATCTATTTACATCCATGATGACGCAGTTGGCTACTAAATACAAAAGTTGGCTATTGCATTGGCCAGCCACGTTTGGGATTGGCTGCTTGGAAAAGTCCCCTGAATGTGGCAGATTTAGCATACATTTTCTCTCTTTCTTTTTTGTACATGAAGTGATGTGTGCGCATGCCTGCAGTACATACTACATAAGAGTGTAAGGTGATGTGAAGCGCACTTTAGCAAGATAAGGGTACCATCCAGTGTGGACAAAGGGTTATGGTACAGAAGATTTGGAAATGGAGTACAGCTTTATGGAAAAATAAGAGACCGCTATTTTCTCCCTTTCTTTGACACAATCCCACTGGTTACAAAGTACAACACCTAATAT